>NW_026000272.1:1900373-1926547 GCF_001458135.2 Marmota marmota marmota
GGGGGGGGGGGGAAGGATATTCACAGATAGCTGCCTCACTGGTGGCATACCATTGGAGACTGTCAGAGGAGATGTCAGGGGAATCTGCTGGCCAGGAGGCACTGCTGGCTGCTATATGCTGGGAGCTGGAGAAATCATACTCTACAGAAGCCAAGTGCTGGAAAAATGCAATACATTGATAACTGGTACAGAGTCTCATAGACTTCCAGGACTGGAAGACACGTGGAGGTAATCAAGGTGTTTTTGTGTTTCCAATCCACGTTCCACTTGATGATTGAATGTCCTGTGTAAGATCCTATCAAGCACTGCTTCTACAGGTGTAGACGCAAAGAAAGAAAACTCTACATTTTAACCATATTTCTTTCCAAAGTCTCAATAATATAACAAGGCTTTTTAAACAAATGTGACTCAGGATCACTGACAATTTCGATGACATCTTCCTAAGGATGAAATTTGACCAATATGTAGGTACTGTCTAAAACAGTCATCTCTAAACACTTGGTGTTGGACTAAGTGCACAAAATTAACTCAGGTACCTTTTTGAAAATTAATATTCCTTTTTAAAAGCAACTTTAAGTTTCAGAAAAACAGCAGAAAGTACAGAGAGTCCCCACCCCATGATACCATTCCCCTTCCTCACAGTTTCCTTATTATCAACATGTTGCCAACCTTTCCCTAAACTTTTGGAAGTCATTTTTTAACTGTCTCTATAGTTTGCATTTTTCCAGCATGTCATGTAGTTGGAATTATATAGTATGTATCCTTTTCAGACTGGCTTCTTTCACTTACCAATATTCATGTAAGATTTATCCCTGTGCTTTCATGATAGACAGCTCATTTCTTTTTAGTGCCTAATAATATTTCATTGTCAGGATAGACCACGGTTTTGTTTATCCATACCTACTGAAGAGTATCTTGATTGCTACCAAATTATGCCAACTATGCTATAAACATGTGCCAACTGTCAAACATTTGTGTGAAGGTTTTTGCCTAGGTGTAACTTTTAAATTTATTTGAGAAAATACCAAGGTGTGTGATTACTGATCGTATGTGAAGGCTATATTTAGCTTTGTAAAAAACTGCCAAACTGCCTTCCAAAGTGGCTGTACCATTTTGCATTCCCACCAGCAATAAATGAGAGTTCCTGTTGTTCCCTATTCTCACCAGAGTTTGGTGTTGCTGGTGATTTGCATTTAGCCACTCTAATAGGTGTGCAGTGGTATCTTATTGTTTTAATTTGAATTTCTGTGATGACATATGAAGTGTAGCATGTTGTCACATGCATGATTACCATCTGTATAGATATTTTTAGTGGGGTGTCTGCTCAAAACTTTTGCACATTTTATTTTATTTTATTTTAATATTTATTTATTTATTTTTTGGTGGACACAACATCTTTGTTTGTATGTGGTGCTGAGGATCGAACCCGGGCCGCACGCATGCCAGGCGAGCACGCTACCACTTGAGCCACATCCCCAGCCCCACTTTTGCACATTTTAAAATCAGGTTGCTGGGGTTATAGCTCACTTCGTGGAGTGTTTGCCTTGCATGCACAAGGCCCTGGGTTCAATCCCCAGCACCACCAAAAAACAAACAAACAAAAACAACAACAACAAAACCCCTTACAATCAGGTTACTTTCTTTTTATTGAGTTTTAAGAGTTCTTGGTATATTTTGCATAACAGGCTCTCATCAGACATGTTTTGCAAAAATTTTTCTCCCAGTCTGTGGCTCATCTCGTCATTCTCTTGAAAGTGTTTCAGAGAAACTTTTCATTTTAGTATGGTCTACCCTACCAATTTTTTCTTCCAAGGATTATACTTTTGGTGTTGTGTCTGAAAATTCTTTGCCAAATCCAAGGTCATCTAGGTTTTATTCTTCAAAGATAATATTCATATTGATTTTATAACCTGTAGCCAGTGATGCTCTAGGGGAACTTTTAATTATCAGCTCTTTGAAGGGGAAAAAATCCCCAATCTTTGTAGTGATTTCTGATTTCTGTGGCATAAATCTCTCTACCCTGGATCAAGGTGCCATCTTGATATCACCAAGTACAGGATTGGGAAGGGATGCTCATAGTTGGCCCATTATTCCAGGTGTGCCATCTCCAGCAAACTGACTACCTGTGCCTGATAATTAATTTGAAGGAAGTCCTGAAGTCTTTTTCCCCCCTTGGCTGTTTTTCTGTGAGCTATTAATTTTCTTCAGAAAACGACTGTGAGAATTTTTAGAATTCTGGGGAGAAGGTGTGATACTCCAGAAAGCATCTGGGGGCATCATAAGCCTGGTGCCAGAGGACTTTGAACTACTGAGGTAAAGTAAATTTGGACTACATGCCAGAGCTCACTCCCTGGTAAGCACCACTTCTTAGGACATTTTAATCTTCTTCCCTCTCTGCTCTGGGCCAGTGCAAATTTCCTACAGCCTCTGATGCGGGACTGTAGTGGGAGATATGTTAAGAACATTGAGGTCATCAGATCTGGGCCTGTTCACATTCTGTATCCTCCTTCTATTAGTTTCTGTGGATGCTTTAACAAATTGCTGCAAACATAGCAGCTTGGACAACATAGAAGTCAGGAGTTGGAACACAGGTCTCACTGGGCTAAAATGCAGGTATCTTCAGGGCTGCATTTCTTCAGGGGACTGTGGAGGAAAATCTGTCTCCTGTCCTTGATTGGCATCTGGAGGCTGCTGTGCCCTTTGGCCCATGGCCAGGAGAGTCAGCACATGGCAAGACTCTTGACACTGACTGTCCTTCTGCCTCCCTCTGTTACTTCTTTCTCTTCTTCCCAGTTATAAACTCCCACTGATTTTTTTTTTCAATCTACATCTCTACTTGTCTGTTTTCCAGATTCAGTCCCCCTGGTGTGGTCAAATACAGTAGCCTCAAACTGGCCTTTCTGTCCCCAGCCTTGCTGCTGTATGACAGGCCCCTTCCTACCTCTAGGTCATCTTTCCCAGGCCTGGACACATTGCAATCCAAGAGTACCAACTTCCTTTGTGTTCTACACACACTGCCTCCCCTTTAATGGATAGATGCTTCTGCTCATACTGTTTCTTTCTCTAGTGGTGGTTTCTTTGCTTTTCATTGTTGTTTTGCCATCCATACATCCCTAAATGAGAATGTAGTTCATTTTTGAACTTATAGGAATGCAATACTATTGAATATATTCTTTTTAAAATCTTTTTTTGTTGACATTGGACCTTTATTATTTATTTTTATGCGGTGCTGAGAATTGAACCCAGTGCCTCTCACATGCTAGGCAAGTACTCTACCACTGAGCCACCAACCCCACCTAAATATATTATTTTGTGCCTTATTTTTTTGAATCAAATGCTTTTATCTGTGTTGTGTATAGCTGTGGTTTAATGATTTTTCCTGGTTGTGCAGTATTCTATTGTCTGAATATGCCACAATTTATCTGTTCCACTGTAGCTAGATATGTGCACTTTGTTGTTACCTATGACAAACATGGTACCATAAATATTTGTGTACATGTCTTTTAGTGCAGAGTTCCTCATTTCTCCAGGCCATCTCTATATTCAAGAGTAGAAATGCTAGATCCTAGGGTAGGTATGAACTTCAGTTTTACCACATAATGTCAATTATTCTCCAAAGAACTGTATGAAGTTACTACTGGTGTACAATCTTGCCAATGCTTAGGGCTGCCAGACTTTTAAAAGGATAGCATGGGTGTGGGTTCATATCTTACTGTGGGTCCAATGTATATTTCCCTAATTACAGATGTGGCTGAATTCCTATTTCTCCTCTCTATAGAATCTTTATTGTTTTGCTCTATATACTTAAGGCATACATGATATTTTTGGTACACACATAGGGAATGTTATTATACTCAAACAAATTAGCATATTCCTCATCTCATAGTTACCTGTTTTTAATAATACCTAAAATCTATTCCTTGATCAAAAATACAGAATACAATATTATTAATTATAGTCCTCTAGACATCTCCATCCTATAACTTTTTTGCTCTAATGTAAGGCAATATAAAGCTCCAGAACATCCCTGAGTTTTCACAGCCAGGGGTTTCCTTTACTCACTTGAAGTGGGTACACAACACATATACACACATGATTAGAAACTTCTTTAAATTGACTAGACTTGAATGATCCTGTCAAAGTAACAAAACGTTTTGTGTCCTGTGGTTCAAGTGTCTGTACTAGGTCAGCTGTCACCAGAGTGCTTTTTCCTGAGGGCCTCTACTTCTAAAATAAAGATATACTGGGCCTGCCAGTGGATAGGAAATTCAGCTGGCCACTTACCAGTCAAAAATGGACACAATGGTTGCTAGTAAAAAGAGTGTATGAAATAGATCAGAAAATAAGATGGGAACCATGCACATTTCAAACACATACACAGTCACATTCCTCAAAATAGAGTGTTAGGTTTTAGTTAATGTATTTATTACAGCAGGTCTTTAGTCATTTTTTTTTTTTTGCCATGAAAATGTTTTCATCAAATTTCACAAAATCCTTTAAGCCATTAGTATTAGCTTTCTTCTTTGTATGGAGTGACACTTTGTTAATTTATGAAATATTTACAGCGTTTACAAAAAGCAAGAGAATGTCTAATAAAATTGCTTATACTTACAAAATTCATACATTATACCACTATATTTGAGATGTCTTATTTGGTAGACCAATTAAGCTATGACATAAAATAATTTACAAAGATATATTTAATATCTCTTAATTCATTGAAAACAAAACCATATTAGGTATAAATAGTCCTTTACAAATCATTGTAAAACTTATTGTTTTATCTCTAGCTTTAGCTTTTACAAATATACTTACTAAATGAATTAGTTCATATATCAAATAGAACTGTGCATTTAAAATTTTACTTAATACAATAAAACAAAACAAAACAAAAAAACCTGAAAAAGCAAACTTCCCGGTACTTCAAGTAAAAATTTGTAGAACCAGTTTTTATGCACACTTGCGGGGAGGGAAACCCAACACCATTTAAACCAAAATACATAAACATAATACTTTGAAGAATACGCTCAACAAATGTACATCTGGGGCATTTATCTCAAAGAATGATGCTCTAGTAGTAGCTTATATATCCAAGATGGTGAACCTACATTTTGGCAGATAAGCTGCATTTACTAGAGCCACGTTTGCTGAAATATTCACCTAAAGCAGCAGAATGCACCTGGCATCCTTAAATAGAGTTCTATATAGGATTTTCCACAACTTGAAAACCATTTCAGAATTTTAGGCAAGCTCATGAAAGAATTTAGAAAATAGAACTGGCAAAGTAAAGGAAAAATCAAATCATATTTAATGGGCCCCACTAGTTTTTTAAATATAAAAATACACTTCTCTTGAAAATTAGGGGAAAACCTTTAATATTTCAAAATTTCAAAATAAGGAAAAACTCATCTACATAGCTATTTCTTATTAATTCACCATTTATGATGATATAAAAGTTGGCAATTATTTAAACACCTTACTTTTGAATAATGCTGCAGAAGCTGAGCTCAATTTGGTTTTGGCAGTATACCCATCTTTCATATTTGGATTCATTTTGGATAATCCAAAGCAACTATTCTAAGCAGTCTGAGGAAAATCCATTTCACAAATCTCTCTCTCTCTTCTCTGACTGAAATAATGTTGTCTCAATTTTTAATACATATTCTATATGTATCTTATGTATCAAAAATACATATTGTATATGTAGCATTTCTATAAAGGTAAATTAAATTTAAATTTTATCTTTCAAAAACTGCTTTTTAAAGGTGTCAGCATTTTCCAGATTTTCCTCCTCTTGGCTTTCTTCTGATTGCCATGTAGACACTGTAGTTTCTTGTAATATGTATTCTAGAAGGCACATATTCAAGAGTTTAAGATAATGTTAGTTTAAGTTCTACCTGGAGGCAAATATTTAAATCTACTTTGTACAGATGCCCAAAATGAAAGTCAACTAATTCCTCTATTCAGAGCTCAAAGGCAGTGCCAGCAGGGTTCCCCCTCAGAAGTGAGTCTGCACATGGGACATCATTTGTGAAGGACTGGACGGTGATGTTGGGGGATCAGAAAGCTTGGCAGAATTGGCAAGCTGCAATTCCTCAAGCCGCTTTATGTAATCATCACGTAAGGCCAAGAGCTCCATGTAACGCTGCTCCACTGGATTTGGCTGCTGGAGAGAACCACACACATTAGTTATGCATTAGGCTGGCTACAGCACAAAAACTCATCTGCCTACACATCTGCCACAGCCACTGCCTTCTGAAGAAACCCTTATCTCAAGGGTTAACATACATGTGTACTTGACTTAAATGCTGCACCATTCACACATGCCAACAAGTAAACCAGAATCCTAAAAACACCCAGCTATTCACCACCACCACCAAGAAATAACTAATATACATATCTCCTCACACATGCATTGCCATTTTAAAAAATATCAACTTGGACAAAGCTCTGGTCTGCCATGTTGCTTGTCCCAGACCCACTGTCCTCTTTTGTTCTGAATGATAACTATTTTCCTTCTTGAATGTGCCTGCCTTCCTGTGCTGGTTTGTGACACTTTTCCTCTAAGTGAGCATCTAGATATAAGATGCAGCAGGCATTACTTTATACTTATCAAAGGTTACATCACTGGTATTACTGTGTATTTATCAATTAACATTCTGATACAACATTGTTTTTTTTTTTCTTCTTTTTTTTTTTGGTACTGGTGTTTGAACCCAGGGGTGCTTAGCCACTAAGCCACATCCCCAACTCCTTTTTTATATTTTACATAGAGACAGGGTCTTGCTGAGTTGATTAGGGCCTTGCTAAGTTGCTGAAGCTGGCTTTGAACTCTTGATCCTCCTGCCTCAGCCTCCAGGGCTGCTGAGATTTCAGGTATGTGTCACTGCACCTGGCCAACATTGTGTTTTTTTAATTCAAACTTTATTGAGTCCCTTGGAAGGAATAAACCAGTAGATCTATCCCACTGCTATGCTAAGGATTATCAGTGATTTAGAGGGCTCTTCAGTAGTACACATGATGCACATAAACAATTGTTTTTCTAAGGAATCTTTCTAGGTGTGGGATTGATGAGAAATAGAGTATGGTCTCCTCAACTTCATTGCCCTCAAGGTGCGGATATCACTTCTTCCTTTTGTCAGTGATGCCTGGCAGTTCCTATAGCTCAGTTTCCCCATCAGAACTTGGGAGCATAAGATTATTTTTTTGCCAACATGGGGAAGAGAGCATGGTGTGTCATGATAGTTGAGTGGGTTTGCCTTGCTCTGCTCCACTATCTTTCCACTTGCTTATTGCCCGTGTTAATACATGGCTGAAAGCAACAGCTCTGATGCTCCCCAGCAAAGCTGTGAATCCTGTTTGTCTCTTACCAGCTGTGTACCTTAACATTCTGTGTGCTGTCAACCTACCTATAAAATGGGGATTAAAAATAGTATGGTCTTCTAGCATTGTTGGGAAAGTGAAGTCAGTTAAATAAAGTCTGTTTTGCTACATTTTCTTTAGTGAGCAAATAGGGGATCATGCTCATATAAAGGCAGAAGTCATGCTGAAGCATAATGTGATTCTCCCCAGCCTGAGCATTTTTGAAACTTTTGTTCTGAGCTATAAATCACACACAACGCACAAATCTTAAAATTTTCAGCACAATGATTTCTATACAAGTATATACCTAGGTAATCAGTATCTAGGTCAAGGTATACAACAGAAAAGCTTCCCACAAAGTTAATGTTTTCAAGCAATTGGAAGCAAGCTTTATAGAAGGCTTGAGCAACATAAGAACACATTAAGAAAAAGCCCCCAAAGTCTCTCAAGTACCTTTCTTTAGCATGTGTATTGGCTTCCAGAATTGCCCTACATTCCACTGCATTGAACTATGTGCTGAAGCTGTGAGCACCAATGAGAAATCTGTGAAACTCATGCAGTGACAAAGAAGGCTGAGGAGAGCAGTCTCTAGGAGCAACATGCCTGCTCCAGGCCCTGCATACAGAGAAGCAAGCTTGGGCCTTGGGGGCTTAAGACTGCTATTAGTGTCCTGTAGCTGCCCTAACAAATTGATACAAATGTGAGAGCCTTAAAACAACAGAAATTGAGTCTATCATTGGTTTACAGGGCAGAAACCAAAAAATCAAGGTGTCAGCAGGGCCATGTGCCCTCTGGAGGATCTTTGGGGAGAATCCTTCCCTGTCTAATCCAGCTTCTGATAGCTCCAGGGCTCATGAGAGCATCCCTATTATTTCTGCCTCTGTCTTCTCGAGGCCTTCTCCCCTCTGTGTCTGTGTCTCAAATCTTCCCCTCTTTGTCTTATGAGAACACCATCACTGGATATAGCCCCCATGCTAAATCAAGGATGGATCTCATTTTGAGATTCTAAACTTAGTTATAACTGTAAGTACCCTAGCTCAAATAATTTCACATTCATAGTTTCCTGGTGGATATATCTATTTTAGGGTGAGGCGCCATTCAACCCACTACTGACCGCCAAAGAGTGGATCCACTCAGACTAGGTGCAAATGTAACTGCACCCACATTTCTATTGGGATTTTTACCTCCATTAGTGCTCTGATTACAAAGGTCCAGAGGTTTGCAGAGGTCTCCTCCTCCTAATCCTATTCTTCTCATAATCACTGCTATTTTTAGTCAGAGACTTTGCAATGTGAGGTTTTTCAGAAATGCATATATGGCCTTATAGTAGGAATGTTTGGTGTAGCATGCAATACCCAGTAAATGCTGCTCATTAATATCCCTCGCCCACATTACTGTGTCCAATTGAGGTCTAGATGCTGCTCTAGGTACTTGGATCAGTAAACTAAGTTTGTTTCATGGCATTTATCTTCCAGCAGGGGGAGACAGACAAGCAACAAACATAACAATCCTGTGAATTATTAGAGAGAAAATGTTTGATGGCAATCAATACTAGGCATGAGGTGGTAGATAATCAATACTAGGGAAAAGTAGAGCAGAATAATAGAGTGGGGAATGGATGGGCCACTAGTTACACGCTAAATTGGGTGTGCAGAGTGAGTCACACTGAAGACAAAGGTGACTTTTGGGGAAAGTCTTGGAAGAGATGAAGGAGGGAGCCAAGTATATATTGGCGTGTCTGAGGAAGAGCAGGAGCCAGTGTGGCTGAAGCACAGTGTGAAAAAAAGAGCTCTTGTTGAGGAGGCTAGGAGATCAGAGAGGGACATGAGGGTTACATAAGGCCCCAGTGGCCACTGTAAGGACTTTGGCCTTGACTTTAGGTGAGGTAAGCAGCTACCTGACCAGTTTTGAATAGAATAATGGTATACTCTGAAGTCTGCTTTACAAGGACTGCTTTGGCTGCCACTTTGAGGAGAGTCAAAGGAAGCAAGGGTAGCCTCAGGGAGTGCAGCTAGCTGCTAGAAGCCTACTGCCACCGTGTGGCCACACCAGGGTGCTGTTTAGACTCCCAATGGGCTCTCCTGACAGATTGGACCTGGGGTGTGAGAAAGAAAAGGAGTCAAGGATAACCCTAAGGTTTCTGGCTAGAACAACTAGGATGGATGGAGTTGCTCTCAAATGAAATGGGGAAGATAGGAGGACGAGATCTTAGGGCAGGGCTTCAGGAGCTCTGGATTGTAGTTTTTGCAGTCCCAATACCATTTACTGAATGAATACTCTGTCCTTTCCCCTGAGCGCTACGAAGCAACCTTTTTACTATACCAAATCACCACATCCACATGGGTATGTTTCTGGGCACAATTTTATTCCATATAAATCTTGATGTACAGTAGGACAAGTTCTTAATTTACTCCCAAATTGTCTCAGTTATATTATTAAAGCCTCCCCTTTTCATATGCATTTAGAGTCAATTTGAGGATTAGAATTAGTTTGTGACAAGTAATTAGATAAAAAAAGAAATCAGCAGTAACGGTCATTTTTGCAGATGACATGACTGTATAATTAGAAAACCTGAGAGTAAACAGAAAAACTATTAGAAATAAAAAGATAATTCAGACAAGTAATGGGTACAAAATGTGTGGATGCCATTAGCCTAGAGATAAACAAAAACAACTTAAAGGACATAACAATTTAAAGACAGGTGACTTTAAGTATTACACTTCAATTTTCTTTTTTGGTACAAGAGATTGAACCCAGGGGCACTAGACTGATGAACCACATACATCCCCAGCCTTATTTTGTATTTTATTTAGAGACAGGGTCTTGCTGAGTTGCTTAGGGCCTTGGTAAATTCCTGAGGCTGGGGCTATAGCTCAGTGCCAGAGCACTTTGCTTAGCATGTTTGTGAAGCACTGGGTTCGATCCTTAGCACCACATAAATATAAACAAATAAAGTAAAATATTCTGTCTATCTGCAAAAACAAAAAAAAATTAAGGCTGGGGATGTGGCTCAGTGGTTAAGCACTCTTAGGTTATTATTATTATTATTATTATTATTATATTATTATTATTAATAAAATATTATTATTATTATTATTATTATTTTGGTGCTGGGTTCAATCCCCAGCACCAAAATAATGATAATAAAGTCATTTAAAAAAAAGAGGGGCTGGGGCTGGGGTTGGGGATATAACTCAGTCGGTAGAGTGCTTGCCTCACAATGCACAAGTTCTTGGTTCAATCCCCAGCACCACCAAAAAAAAAAAAAAAAAAAAATGCTGAAGCTGGCTTTGAACTTCCGATCCTTCTGCCTCAGCCTCCCAAGCTACTGGGATTACAGGCATGTGCCACCACGCCTGGCTACGCCTCAACTTTTGACCTGGAAAATGAGTTATGAAGCAAAGTGTGCCAACTCAGCATGGTAAAGAAGACAGGCCATCAGCTAGTTATGGAAGTATTTTTAGGCTTCAAAATTCTTTCATTTTTCTTTTGAAGTCCATATGCCTTTTAACTTTCTAACTGAATTATTATTTTAGTATTTTCTAACTGAAAATACTATATAGGTCAGTCTATTAATATCTGACTGCTCCTGTTCTCATCCTTTAGTTACCACTACAAAATTTGAATGCGTCCAATGGAACCCTGATTAACAGCTACATAGAATGCAGTCGTTCCTAAAGCACAGTATGAGGCTCCATTGGAGCTTAAATTCCAGGTTTATGTGACAAATACAAACTTTTTACTTTTGCCATGAATAATTTTCTCATATCAAAAGTATCAAATCTTCTTATTGATAGCTCATCAAATGGAAGCACTGGGCTTTCCATAAGCTCTGCTGAGTTGCATGTCACAGCAGGGTTGGTGGATTTTGCTTTTAAAGACATAATAACCCTGTCTTTGTCAAAGTTAACAGCTAGGGAAAGGCTGTATATTATTTTGTGTCTTTTCAATGCTGATAGTACACCATTGTGCTGTGACTATTTTAGGTGTCCACTAATTATTGGTATACCTTCTGGGTCACACAATCAAATAATGATTTAATTTTCAAGTGCTTAAGTACGTTCTTATACGTTTATATTATATAATTTCAAAAGTCATGTAATTTTACTTTGATCTATTTCTGTATGCAATAATGTTCTACATAAGCAGATCTTTAAGAAAATCTGAGGTTCTTAATTGATACCTCTATTATCAAATTCATCTTTGTGCATTATAATCATCAGCTTATGTTACTGGCTACCCCCGCTAACCTGAGGGGGTTCTTGGGGGCAGGGACCACCTCTTCCTAATCTCTGTAATACCACAGTGCCTGACACATAGGAATATTCAATACTGGGTGGATGAAAATATATATTACGTGCCTGAGGACATCGAGATGTATGTAGGATACTTCACATTCAGAAAATTACATAGAGGGGACATTTTCATTTTTGAGTAAATGTCAATGGAACATAATATAAAGCAATGATTGTCTCTAAGTAAAAACCTCTACCAGAACATGAGCAATTCTAGCTGGCCCAGTTCCATTTAACTAAACCCTATGAAATAAAGGGGATGGATATATTATAGAAATTCTTCTAATGATATGCCTTCAAAATTGATCTTTCAGAAAGAGGAAAAAAATAGCACCCCAAAACCAAACTTGACTTGTCACACAATTATTATCATTACCTTTCTGTAGTGAGAAATGAATTGCTCTAAATTTCTTAAATTTCAAGAATTTTTTCAAGTACAAATAGATCAAAGAAGACTTTGTACAGAAACTGCCAATACTTTGTAACTGCCAATAATTTTTTTTAAAAAAGCCATGACAAATATAGAAAAGGCTTATTTTATAGGACAAACACAGTGCTCATTGATTTAAAAAAGTAATAGGAAAGGAACATGTTCTCTGAACCAGCAGTTAGAACCCTGGAAAAAATTCCCATTTACCCTTTATTTGATATTCTAAACTCCAGAGCTACTGCTAAGTAAATTCCCTCAATGTACTTCTCAAATCCCAGACCAAACAAGTCAATGTTCTCAAGCCCTGGAACCTGTCACTTTTCAAAAGTATACACATTTCAACCATCACCAAATTGCAAAAGCCTTTCATGCAGTGGCAGAGAACTTGAAACAAGGGTGTGTCTCCCCAGTAAGAAGGGAGAGCACGGGCTGGCATGTGGCTAGTGTTTGAGTGGAATGAGCAACCTGAGAGACACTGCAGTCAGCAGTCGCTGGCCAGCTCCTAGCAGGGTTAAAGATTGTGCTTGTGCTAGGCTGCACTGGAGAACAGGTAGTGGACCATTCTAACCCCAAGAAAAAGTGCAGACCTTTACCAAGAGCCATCACAAACACTGAGTATTTATAATGCTTAGAACAAATCAGTAAGTGAAGGTTTTCTGAGCCTCTACAAACAGGCTTTTTTTTTTTTTCTGTGGATTTGGGATGGAGTGGGAGAATGGAAAGCCTAAATAAATGTCTTTAATAAAAATATATAGCATTTCCCTTCAAACATCCTTATTTCTATTTTATGATTGACAAATGGCCAGCTGAATTTCCTATCCACTGGCAGACCCAGTATCTTTATTTTAGAAGTAGAGGCCCTCAGGAAAAAGCACTCTGGTGACAGCTGGCCTAGTACAGACACTTGAACCACAGGACACAAAACGTTTTGTTACTTTGACAGGATCATTCAAGTCTAGTCAATTTAAAGAAGTTTCTAATCATGTGTGTATATGTGTTGTGTACCCACTTCAAGTGAGTAAAGGAAACCCCTGGCTGTGAAAACTCAGGGATGTTCTGGAGCTTTATATTGCCTTACATTAGAGCAAAAAAGTTACAACATTCACATTGGCAGAGGAATTTAATTGCAACATCCATGGTTTAGTAATTATATACAAATTAAACTGTATTTTAAAACAAGTGTTTTTTCCCTTCATAATTATAACATTATTTAATCTCAAAGTAAACATTTGGTTTCCAAGTATGTCTTTTAATAGTGCTACTTCACTTACTTGTTGCTTGATTCTGGGGTTCCATCTAATGTAGTAATTTACCCAGAGTTCCAAGTGACGCATGCTGGCAACTGGATATAAAACTCGATTGATTTCTTTTGTGTAGAAGGGGTTTTTGAATTTTTCTTTATTGACATTGATTAGTGACCATAAAGAAACTGTTCTTTCTGTAACTTTCTAGAAGAGAGAGAGAAAGCAGACAGCCTAAGTAAACACGTACACAATCACAGAAACCATTTTGTAGCCCATGACAATCCAGTTCAGCATCAACTTGAATCACACATTTACATTATCCCCATAATAGCTCAAAAAGCGTCAAGGGCCAGTGAGTGCTCACAGCCACTTACAGACATTTGCATACATAATGGCCTGGCTTGAGAGCCACTATTTCTGCCAGAAGACAGGGGTGCAGGATGCTGCACCATTAAATGCAATTCACTGACCTAAGAAGACTATTCCTGGCTAGGTAAAACATTTATGAACAGATGGGCAGTACACTCTTTTTAATTCAGTGAAAAGAAAAATAATCCTAAGATCCCACTGGCTTTTAAAATTTTTGTGTTTGTTAGAACTACAAAATCTTAACCTATGTCTACTTGACAGCAGGCATTTAGACATTAAGTCATTTTATTATAATCAATCATCCAGATGCTTAATCCACATCATATTGACATGCAGACATTTGAAAACATCTGGATAACTGATCACAATGTCTTCACTTTTTAACCTGGTATTCATTATCTTATAAAAATTTTCATATTTTCATAGCTTTTTACCAAAATTTGACCATCAGTTTGGGGACACAATGAAGCTGGCAAATTAAAAATTTAAGAATTAAATTACCAACAGTGAATTTTTAAACAGTTTTTAGTAATGACTTCAAATAAGGGAGAAGAAATAAACTAAACCTAAAAACTAAAAAGAACACCCCTAAAATAAGTGACTAAAGGTTCCTTGGTATAGGTATTTCATTAATATGAATGATAATAATGATAGCATCACTTTGCCTTCTTCTGAATCTACCTAAAACTTCAATTGCATGTTTCTGGTACCAAAATGTATATTGCTTTGTGTTTATTTGAATTTTGTTTTTATTTTTATATATGCACAAAGCTTAAAAAGCTATATACGGGCTGGAGATATAGCTCAGTTGGTAGAGTGCTTGTCTCCCATGCACAAGGCCCTGGGGTCAATCCCCAGCAGCCCCCACACACGTAGTTTGACAGTGTTGATATAAATAAAAGTCTCACACATTTATGTAGAAGCAATTATATTTTTTTCTCAGCTTTATTAAGGTATACTTAGCAAATATAAATTGTTTCTACTTAGGTTATGTAATTTATATATGATTTTAAATTTTTTAATATTTAATTTTTTGTCATAGTTGGACACAATACCTTTATTTATTTATTTTTATTTGGTGGTGAGGATTGAACCCAGGGCCTCGCATGTGCTAGGTGAGCACTGTACTGCTGAGCCACAACCCGAGCCCCTTGATTTTTAATTTTTTAAATTTATATTTTTGAGACAGGATCTCACTATGTTGCCCAGACTGGCCCTGAACTCCTAGATTCAAGTGATGTGCCTGAGCCTCCCAAACTACTGGGACTACAGGTATGTACCAACTTTCCCAACCAACATAATATTTTGATTTGTGTACATTGTGAAATAATCACCACAATCAAGCTAATTACATATAGGTCACCTAACACAGTTACCATTTTTCTGTGGTGAGAACACTTGAGATCTACCTTATTAACCAATTTCAAGTCTATAATATGCCATTATTAACTCTAGTTACCAAGCTGCACATTAGGTCTCTAGTACTACTCATCTCTTAACTGAAGGTTTACACCTTTTGAACAATATCTCCTCTTCTCCCCTACCCACCTTGAGCCCTTGGTAATTATCCTTCCATTCTCTGTTACTATGGGTTCAACATTTGTTTAGATTCCATACAGAAAAAAGATCGTACAGTATTTTTTTTCTGTGCCTGGTTTATTTCACCCCAGCATAATGTCCTCCAGTTTCATTCATGTTATTGCAAATGGTGGGATTTCATTCTGTTTTATGGCTGAATAGTATTCCATTGTGTATATGTACCACATTTTCGTCATCCATTCATCCATTGATGGATACTGAGGTTGTTTCCATTTCTTGGCTATTAGGAATCATGGTGCCTGAACACGGGAATACAGATGTCTTTGACATATTAATTTAATTTATTTTCAATATATACTTCATAATGGGATTTCTGGATTATACAGTAGTTCTATTTTTATTTTTTTTAAAAATTAATCTTTACATTTTAACTGACACATAAAATTGTACATATTTATGGGGTTCCATGTGATGTCTTGATATACATGTATAATATATCACCCTTGAGATCCCCTCTACCTTTTTCTATTTAGGCTTATTGTTATTGTGGAGTGCATACATTTCAGTTGCTTCCAGAGAAATAGTATAGTATGGGAGGCACTCTTGCAGCTGTGTGTATCCAAGAATATTTCTGTTCTACCTTCAAATTTTGTTGACAGTTTGGTAGCTATAGAAAGCTAGGTTTAAGCCACTTTCTTTTAGAATTCTGAATGCAATGCTCTATGCGGTTTCTAACTTCCAATGCTGCTGTTGAATAATCCAAAGTCTTCCTGATTTCTGTTTCTTTGCAAACACAGGTTGAGTATCACTTATCCAAAATGCCTGGGACTGGATTTATTTTGGATTTAGGATTTTTTCCAGATTTTTGGAATATTTGCATATACATACTAAGGTAAGTTTTAGAGATGGGATCCAAGTCTAAACATGAAATTCATTATGTTTCTTATATACCAAATACACAAAAATTAAAAGTGATTTTATACAATATTTTAATGTGCCCATGTTTTGACTATGGCCAGTTACATGAAAATAGATATGAAATTTTCCATTTGGGTCATGTAAGTGTTCCAAAATTGTATAGATTTTGAAGCTTTCAGACTTTGGATTAGAGAAGCTCAACCCATAACTCATTCATTTTGTCTGAGAGAAAAGCTGTGGGATCTTTGTCCTTGGTGATCAGAAATGTCACTAAGATGTGCTTTAGTATAGGTCTCTTTTCATCCACCCTGTTTGGCACTTGGTGAGCCTTTAAAATGACTTATCTATTTCAATTCTTTGAAATAGTCTTAAATTATTATTTAAGTTAAACTTTCTTCTCTCTGGATTTCCTATTTTCTCTTTTTCCCCTGTTTTTCCTATTATTTGGATATTGGACCTTCAAGACTAATCTTTTTTTTTTTTTTCATTTCTTTTCTATTTTTCCTGTTTTTATTTCCTATTTTCTGAGAGTTTTTTTTTTTTCAACTTCCTTTTCTACCTCTTCTTGGTTTTTCATTTCTGTTGATACCATGGCTTTTTTGTTTTGTTTTGTTTTGTTCGTGGGGTGTTAACTAGGGATTGAACCTGGGGTTGCTTAACCACTGAGCCACATCCCCAACTCTTTTTATTCTTTATTTTGAGACAGGGTCTCATTAAGTTGCTCATGGCCTTGCTAAGTTGCTGAGGTTGTTCTTGAATTTGCAGTCCTCCTGCCTCAGCTTCTCAAGTTGCTAGTGTTATAGGCATGCCTCACCATGCCTGGCTGGTATCATGTTTTTAATTTCAAAGTTCTTTTCTGATCTCTAAATGTTATTTCCAGATACTATCTCCTTATTTTCTGATGTTAATATTTTTCTTATTCTTCTGAGGATATCAGATAGTAGCTTCTTCTCTGTTTCCCTTCCTCTGTTATTTTTTCCAAGTTGTTTTTCTGGGAAAACTTAGTTTTCCCAGAGATAATTTTTTAAACTGACGTAAAATTCACATACCATAAAATAAAACATTTTAAAACTATAGAAATCAGTGGCTTTTAGTTCATTCACAATGTCATGCAGCTATCACCTCTATCAATTTCCAAAACATTTTCCCATTACCACAAATGGAAAGCCCATACCCACGAAACAGGCACTCCCTATGCTCCCCTGCCTCTAGCCTCTAGCAACTAATGTGCTTTCTGTCCCTATGGGTTTATCTATTCTGGAAATTCCACACACATGGAATTGTATTTTATGTAATCTTTTGCATCAGGTTTCTTTTTCTTAGAACAATGATTTCAAGGTCCATCCTAATTGTGATATGAATATTTCCTTCACTTTTATGGCTGAATAATATTATAATAATATTATCATATGGATAGACCACATTTTGTTTTATTCATTCATCCTGACAGATATTTGGGCTGTTAACATTCTATTGTAAATATATACATGTGTAGTTTTGGTTTCAACCCCTATTTTCAGTTCCTTAGAGTATATACCTAGGAGTGAAATTACTGGGTCAGATGATAATTCTGTATTTCCCTTTTTGAGGAATCACCAGTTTCTCATAACAGCTGTAGCATTTTCCACCCCAATTAGCAATTTAGGAGGGATCCATTGTCTCACCATCCTCACCAACAGAGATGGCTCTTTGGTGCTCCCATCTGAATGATGAAGACCTGGTTCCAGAACACTGGGAGGGAGTGAGGGAAGAGAGGTGGGGCTATCACACTGCAGCACCCTCTTCAAGCACCCTCTCTTGGCAGGAAACCTCTGCCAGAGTCCTTAGTTCCAGAGAGGAATGGAGGGAATTTGTTTAGCTTATTCTAAACAGCTCTTCAAGGTATCTTCCTCCTTCACCCCAGATACTTACCTGGTAGAGTTCAACCTGGAGTTGTCCAGGGTTCATGCTATTCAAAGTGGCTTGGTTCTTGGCTTCTCTACTGTTGGTGTGAGATCTTGGTTTTCTGAAGCTAAATTATTAATCACTTATCTATGGGCTTTCCAGCTTTTAAAAGTTTGTTGCTATGTCTCTTTCTTTCCCCTATTATTACAAGGTTTATGACCTTTATAATACAATTCATTTCACCAACATTATCATGGATTTTGGGAGGGAAAACCTGCATGGCTTTAAAGTCATTCCTACTTTTTGTGGGCAAAGTCAGCATCTCACAAACTCTCATATTCTTCTTGATATATGGCAGACTAGATACATCTTGGCAAACCTTTACAGAAAGATTAGCATTTTTACTCACCTGTCTTTCTCGAGCAGATTCACAGTTGAATAGGAAAGTACCGAATCGGCAACTGTATAGATGATCCAAAATTGTAATCAAAAACTGTTCATTGAATTCAAAAGCTGTAGGGAACTAGACAAAAACAAATAAGCAAGCGAGGCATGAATGGCTGAGACTAATATTTTATAGAACCAAAAAGACCTATGGTAGGAAGGACCAAATGCTGCCACACTGTAGGGTTCTGAGAAGGACAGCAGGGCCTGCACTTTACACAGAACTGAGAAATTTCAATATGTATCAAGTAAAGGGAGAAGATGAAAAGGTGTCAAGAGTTTCATTTTCTGGATTTTACTTGAATTCTTTAAGGCATTACACATTAGCAGACATGCCTACATCTAAATGCCCATATAGAATGAATATAATAGACAGTTACATTGATCTTTCACTAATAGAGATAATGCAGATAAAATTTAAACTTGAAAACTTTATTATGGGGGATTCCAGACATATGAATAGTAGTCACAATAATAAAATGAACCCCTGCATAGGCATCACTTGGATTCAACAATTATTCACACATGGCTAATTTTATTTCATCTTTATCTTGTCCTGCATATTTTGGGGGTAAAACCCAGATATTATATAACACAATATTCAATTTAAACATTAAGTTGACTGTGTTTTTTTTAAGAAAGAGAGAGAGACAGAGAGAGAGAGAGAGAGAGAGAGAATTTTAATATTTATTTTTTAGTTTTCGGCGGACACAACATCTTTGTTTGTATGTGGTGCTGAGGATCGAACCCAGGCCGCATGCACGCCAGGCGAGTGCGCTACCACTTGAGCCACATCCCCAGCCCTTGACTGTGTTTTAATCTCATATATTCCTTACCTGTTTTGACATCTGCCATACACAATCAATAAACTGAAGAAAAATAGGAGATCGGTCAGCATCAGCGTGGTTTTTATCACCATGACCTATTCTCTGAAACGAATTGGTGAAGATGACTTGTTTAATTCATGGGTATAAAACTGAGAAAGCATATAAGCCACAAAATCTGACTATACAATTCAGCAATCTTCCTTCTAAATGCCAAGTTTATCATAGTTAATAGTATATATTTATGTGAAAATATAGATAAATAATAGAAGGTTTTGTAATAATGGAAATTAGATATATAAACTATAAAATACCACTAAAATTGGTGAAACATCATAATCCTATGTTATTACTACAATTATTCTATATAACTACAGTTTTGTAGGAGTTACGGACAGCTATAGATAGAACACAGGACTGGATTACCCTGAGCAGTGTGGTACAAGACATTTAACATAGTTATTTCTGTCATAAAGGGATTAAGTTCAAAGTTTCAAGGCTTGAAATCATATCCCAAAAATGTGATCATTAGAATTAAAACTTCTTTTGCTCTTAAAGATGAAACCAGCAACTTCACAATGCATTCACTTGTTAAATCACAATATTTTCTACTTGAAGATGTTATTCATACATTCATACTACTGATAAAATGTGGCTGAAGGTTAGACATGGTGGCACATGCCTGTAATCCCAGTGGCTCAGGAGGCTGAGGCAGGGGGATCACGAGTTCAAAGCCAGCCTCAGGAATGGCGAGGCCCTAAGCAACTCAGTGAGACCCTGTCTCTAAATAAAATACAAAATAGGGCTGGGATGTGGCTCAGTGGTCAAGTGCCCCTGAGTTCAATCCACAAGTATCAGGAAAAAAAAAAAGTGATGTCTGGGTTCCCTTCCTGTGAATCAGTGGGAAGCTGGTTAAAACACTTATTCAAAGGACATCTTGAAGCAAGACCTGAGAATATGGATTTTAAGAGATTCTCTTGATGATTTTTAAATGATATCAGAGAAGAATAATAAAAAGCCTAAACTAAAATCTGGCATTTCTATAAAACATATTTGGCCTTATTAGCTATAATATTAGTTCAGAGTAAACTGTTATCTATCTTCTCTTTTTTGTGAAATTTCAATTTAAACATTTCTATGCAGACTCTATTACTTTCAAGTGAAACTATAAAGAGTGCAGATGGATAAACATGTCTCCTAAAACAACTTTTATCAACCTACGGCATCACACATTTTGAAACCTGTCAAGTGTTTCTTTATTTGCATTTCTCAGATTTTCATTTTGGCACTGAATACGTGGCTTAGCAACTAGTGTTTCAATCCCAAATGGCAGTGATTTGATTATTTTAAAATATTAGTTTTATTGGCCAGGCATGGTATTGCTTGCCTGTAATCCCAGAAGCTTGGGAGGCTGAGGCAGGAGGATTGCAAGTTCAAAGACTGTCTCAGCAACTTAGCAAGGCCTTAAGCAAGTTAGTGAGACTCTGTCTCAAAATAAAAAATAAAAAGGGCTGTGGATGTGGCTCAGTGATTAAGTGTCTGTGGGTTCAATCCCCAGTACCCCTCCCCAAATTAGTTTCATTGTTAACTTACAGATGCAAATTTATGTCCAAAACTTATCCACTCTTTTTGTACCAGTATTTCAAAGCCTTCGATGCTCCTGTAGTAGCTATCCAACATCAGCATGGCCAGGGACGTCAGCTGAGCGGTCCTGTCCCATCCGTCACTGCAGTGCACGAGCACTGAACTCTTCCCTGAAGAAACTTTGTCTGCAACTTGAATGGCTCCTGTCAGAACAAGCTGTCAGAGAAAAATATGTGATTCAGAAGGCAGTGCTAAGATACTGCTTAAATTTAAAATATGATGTTCTAATTATATACAAAGTCCTGCTTTAAAATATCCATCAGTGTCTAGAAGAGAGTGAAGAAGATGGAACACTGGGAACCAGTGGATCTGTTGATCTTGTCTGTCTACAGAGACTGCATTTGGGTGTGTCTAGATGTTTAAAAACGGAGCCATACTGCATTTTGACAGTATTTCCATGAATATGATTGTTATGTTTATCAAGGCTGCCATTACAGAGTACTAAAACTGGGTGGCTTAAACAATAGAAATTGGTTGTCTCACAGTTGTGGAGGCTGGAAGTCTGGGATCAAGGTGTAAACAGGGCCATGTTGCCCTATGCAGGAGCTGGTTGAGTGCCACTCTCCTAGCATCTGTAAGTTCCTGGGCTTGTGGCAGCATAACACAAATCTTCACCTGGCATTATTCCTGTGTGCATTCCTCTGTGTCCAAATCATCCCTTTTTATGATGACACCAATCATGTTGAAGTGGGGACTTACTTCTTAAGTCTCATCTTTTAAATCATCACAAGACTTTATCTCAAATAAGGTTGTCCTTTGAGGTACTGGGGCTCAGGACTAACATACAAATTTCATGGGCACCATTCAACCTATAATAATTATGGGATTAAATTTAATCATTGGCTAAACAGGTCTATTCTAGACTTTAAAGGCCTGATACAATGGAAATAACCTTTTGGCCTTTGAATTGACAAAATATGGACTCTTATTTGGCTCCTAAGCTGCAGAAAGAATACTTATTCAAAAAATAAATATTTAATTTAAAGATATGTGTTTTAAAGATAAAAAATTGAGACTTAAAAGAACCACTAAATTTTATGAATAATTGCTATGATGTCATTTTTTTGATGATGCAGGTATTTAGAGACAGTATGACAAGATTCAGTAAATTAATACAATTGTGCTATCACCACCACAATCCAACTATTGTACTTCATCACCCCAAAAGTTTCCTTGTACCATGTGAGATCAATCCATGCTCCTGCCCTCAGCCCTAGACACCCACTTATTTGCTTCTTGACTCTACAGTTTTGCTTTAATAGAAATTTCATATAAATGGAATCATACACTATGCAGTCTTTGTTGTCAAGGCTCATCCATGTTGTAGCATGGATCAATGCTTCATTCCTTTTTATGGCATCTAATATTCCATGGTATGAAGAAACCACATGTTACTTTTCCTTCATCAGCTCAGAGACATTTGGTTATTTCTAGTATTTATTTATTACAAATAATGATGCTGTGAACTTTTGCAAACATGTCTATGAAAGGGCATTTTCATTTTTCTTAGTAAAATAGCTAGGAGTGTGATGATTGGACTCTATGGTAGAATATATGTGTCATTATCAAAGAAATTGACAAAGTATTTCTAAAAATAGTTGTACCATCTCACATTCTCACCAGTGTTTGAAGGTTTCATCTTTTTATGTGCTTATCAGCCATATGTATATATTTTGTCATTTTGACTTTTTTTTTTTTCTTCGTTTGTTTGTTTGGTATTTTGTGGTACTAGAGACTGCAGTAGTGGGTATACCAGAGACTATTTCCTGTTAGACAAGCACTCTACCACTGAAGTACATGCCTAGCCCTTTTTAAATTTTATTTTGAGACAGGGTCTAAGTTGTCCTTGCTGGTCTTGAACTTCTGATCTTCCTGCTTCAGCCTCCTGAATAGCTGGGATTATAGGTGTATACTACTATGACTGGATGAAGTTGAGTTTTTAAGATTTTATGCCATAGAGCTCTCGAAATTCTAACAGCCATGCTTAGATATATATTGCTGTCATTTTAACTAATTTAAGGAAACTGAACTACTAATTTATTTAAACTAATTCAAGGAAAAGTCAGACCATGTAAAAGATCTGACATGCAGAGAATTTTAAAACAAATGTAACTTTATTATTTTTACATAAACAGTAATGAGAGATAAGTAGACAAAGTAGTGCTGAGAAGGAAAGGTTAGAGGACCTAAGTATGAGAAGCCATCAATTACTTGTACAAAACTCATTGCTTATAAAACGACTGGTGCAGTCCATTTGTTTAGGCATATTGTATTCTCCATGCAATCGTGTTTACAATTTTAATTTGAGGTAATTCTGAAAAGGGGGCTGTTGAGAAGCATTTTCAGAGGGCAACTCTCACCCCACATACTTCTCTCACAATAAAAGGGATTCAATCTCAGTTATATATATTATACACATGCCAGAGAAACTGCATTGGATGTTGTTACTCATGTCCAGCTGGACTCCCGAGAATCCTCAGATTTCCTCTTATTTCATCAGAGGACGGTGACAGTTTTTAAATTTTTTTATCCTCCTCAGTGTGGACAAAACTATAAAATCTGACAAGGATCTTTTTCATTTTCCACATTTCTGAAGTCCTAACTTCCCACCTTTATCTTTTGCAGATGGCCTTCTACCTAATTTCCTCAGGCATCTGAGCTGTTCAATGGTCCCTACTTTGAACCAGAGTAGAGCTTACCCACCTTTCCAATAACTCCTATACCTGGACTTTCTCTTTTTAAAAAGTCTTTCTACAGGGCAGGGTTGTGGCTCAGTGGTAGAGAACTTGCCTAGTATGTGTGAGGAGCTGGGTTCAATCTGCAGCACCACATAAAAATAAATAAATAAAATAAATGTACTGTGTCCATCTACAACTAAAAAATATTTTTTAAAAAGTCTTTCTACCTTCTTTACTGAAGTGATACGTAATCATGAAAAATGGAGCAAACAAAAGGATAAAGAAAATAAAAACAAACACAATCATTTTAGTCTGAAAAACTACATTTTTACATGTTGGTAGATACCTTTCTAAACTTCTCTATACACAAACATATCCCCTTGCCCCATTTTTGGCATCAGGGATTGAACCCATGGGCACTTAACCACAAAGCCACATTGCCAGCCCGTTTTATTTTTGACACAGGGTCTAGGGCCTCACTAAATTGCTGAGGCTGGCCTCAAACTTGGGATCCTCCTGCCTCAGCCTCCGAAGCCACTGGGATTACAGGTGTGTACCACCAGGTCCAGCCCTATCTTTGCTTTATTTGGGGTTTATGAAGCATTTTTCACTTTTATATACTGAGCATTTCCTTATGTACTATATACTAGATTACATAATTTCAATGGTTATACAGTATTTAATTATATAGATAGATGTTTTCCTGCTTATTTCATTTATTTATTTTTTTATTTCATTTATTTATTTTTATTTATTTATTTTTATTCCTATAAACATCCTGGTATAACCATCTTTTCAGATCTGTGTGATTATTTCCTTAAAAAAAAGCCTAAAGTGAATCTTTTCTTTTGTCCACAAAACAGGCTGAAGCTTCCCGGGATTTGAAAAGTCCTTCCCCTAATCACATGATCCTCAACCCCCAACTATCTAGCTTTTTGAAAGAATAGTCTATGTTCACTATCACTATTTTTCAACTCTTGCCCCACCCCACTGCTAGACACCTATGCAGGTCTACTTCCAAAGTCATCAAGGATCTCCCTAACAAACTTTGAAGTATCACTGTTTCTTCTTGGGTCCTTTCTTGACATTTCAATACGCTCTCTTCATTCCCTAGTATCTCTCTTTTGCCTCCTACACTGAGATCTACTTCTCACCCCCTGTTCTGAATACAAATGTGATCAAGGCCCTGTTACAAGGATTCTAATCTTCTCATTCATCTTCTTCCTCAGCCTCCACACTAAAGGGCTTGACATGAGTACACTGCCTCACAGCTGATTCCCAAACCAATATGTCAGCCTTAACCTTGGAGTTCCACTTTGCATGAAAACTTGCCTATTAGACATCACCAGGGGATAACTGCCACTACCCCAAATGCACATATGCCGACCAAGGTCCTGATGAGGACTATCCTTCATCTGCAAATGGTGGCATCATTCTCTCAGCTAGGCTCACACTCTTGACATTGTCCTGCATTTCTTTAGGAGAATCACAAGTCCTTCCTTGGTGTTATGGTTTAGATAACAGGTGTCCCTCAAAAGCTCATGTGTGAGACAATCCAAGAAAGTTGAAAGGTGAAATGACTGGGTTATGAGAGCTAAATCTAATCAGCGACTTAATCCCCTGATAGGGTTTAACTTGGTGGTAACTGTGGGCAAGTAGGGTGTGGCTCAAGGAGGTGGGTCCTTGCAGGCATGCCTTTGGGGTGTGTGTGTGTGTGTATAGTACTAGTTGAGCAGAGCTGTCTCTCTTTCTCTGCCTCCTGGTACCATGTCCTGACCTGCCTTCCTTTGCTACATTCTTCCGCCATGGTGCCCTGCCTTACTTCAGGTCCCAAGGAATAGAATCTGCAATGGACTGAAACTTCTGAAACTGTAAGCCCCCTAATATATCTTTCCTCCTCCAATTGTTCTTGTCAGGTCTTTTGGTCCCAGTGGGGGAGGGGGAAACTGACTAAAACACTTGGCAACATCTTGTGTCTATCCCTTTTCTAGTCCCCTCATCCCTGCACTGGTCATCATTACCCCTTATCTTTGCACTATTGAAATGGTTCTGTTTTCTCTGTCTTTATGTTCTTCCCTTTCCTGTCTATTCTATAAGTAGCTACCAGAACATTTTCTTAAAGTACACTGCTATTCTCAAACCTCATGAGTCTCCCCACACTCTATGTTGACAGTCAAGGCCCATGACCAGGTCTCTGCATCCATAGAAATCCTCAATCTTGCTAACTTGAACTCAGCCATTTCTATTTCTGGATTTGGCTGTCTACTTTTTCTAGGATGCAGTCCCCTATTCCTCTTCAAGGACCAGATCCAGTCCCACTGAATTCCAAAGGGCCTGTTCCTTCCATTGACTTTGATGTGAAGGCCCATTTGGTGTGGAACACATGGTACACTAGAATAGTAGAATATTATGCTCCTCAACCACACATGAACCTCCCTAGAAGCAAGAAATATATCTTCTCCTTGTTCCCATTAACAGGGTCTGAAACAATAACCACATGATCCCCACCTCCATGTTTTTTTTTTTTTTTTTTTTTTTTTTTT
>NW_026000272.1:1926566-1980306 GCF_001458135.2 Marmota marmota marmota
AAAAAAAAAAAAAAAATAAAGTAGAATAATAAATAAATAAATAGTTTTAGATGTATAGAAAACTTAGAAAGTACTATAGAAAGATAGTTTCCATATAGTCAACCCAATTTCCAGTCTTATTGACATAGTACAGTTGTTACAACTACAGTGTATCATATAATATCATATGTTTGTCACAACAACTGAACCAATATCAATACACTATTAACTTATTATTAATAAGTTTATTATTAACTTATTATTTTAAAAGTTTATATTTTATTCAGATCCTCTTAGTTTTGAACCTAATGTCCTTTTTTGTTCCAGAATCCCATCCGTACACCACATTACATTTAGTTGTTACAATTAATTTTTGTGCAATTCATTTTTTAGGAAAAAATTTTAAAAATGAAAGTATAAGAGGTAAAATTTTAAAAATTTCTATTAAGTAGGAAATATAATTTCACTAGAGAACAATTCATCTTAATAATTTACCTCTTTAAAGTAAGCTTTTTTTAAATAGAATTAAATGGCTTCAAGTGTTAGTTCCCTTAGATAGCTTCAAGTACTTTTTAAGAATGGAGGATTTTTAGGGCTGGGGGAGTAGCTTAGTGCTAGAGCACTTGCCTACCATATGTAAGGCCTCAGGTTCAATCGCTGGCAATAAAAAAAAAAGAGAAAATGATCTTTGATGCTGTATCATGATGAAGAATTGGACTTTATAGAAGTATAAAACTAATTCTTTAAAATTATTCAATTTGAGATCATTTTTTAAAAAATTACTTCTTTGAAGGTCCATGGGGGCCATACCCAATAATGGCTAGATGATAAACTGGTTATTCCTAAATAAGCCTGCATGACAGACTGAACTATTTACTATTGACAAGACTGAAAGACACATCTTTCCAAACTCTAAAAATAAGCTACAGTGATGTTATAAAATCTTTAATTTAGGTAAGCAAACTATAAAGAAACATAAAACTATCAAATGTAAAGTCCTCTACTATGAATAGTTTCACTGTTCAGTTTTTAAATATATAAGGAATGTATCCTGTTCCACTAAACAAATGTTTTATTTTACATATACAAATTTTTAAAATATACTTGCCTTGATATGTTCCAACCAATGAGTAGACTCCAAACTGGACAACCAATGAGATTCTTCTACATTAGGATAAACAATGTCTTTCACTTTTTTTAAAGATTCCCGCATAACATGAATATTATGAATGTCTAAGAAGGAAAGTTCTATGTTATGATATGCATCATCACTTTCATATCCTCCTCCTGTTGCCTATGAAACAAGACATACAAAACAATAAGTTAGGTTTTATATTCTATCAGTAAGTTGCACAACTATTTCAAGAGTTATTTTTCTTTCAAATCTCAACACAAACCCCTCCAATTTAAACAAATAATTGATGTGACTTGACTTCCTAACCAATAGTCAGCCTAAACATTAGTCATACTTTGAGTTAGAAAAAAAAAGACAGAAGGCAAGCAATTTTCTGGGGATTCATGAGTCAAAATTCTTCAAAGTACACTGTAATTACTGGCTGTTCTTCTAGATCTGGAAAGAAGTTCTGAAAGATCCTTCCCCTCTCTTATCAGCTTTGTAGCTATAATATTACTTACTCGTCTGGGGAGGTGGAGGCAGTGAAATTGAGGTAGCAGCAGGCACCCCTGGCTGTGTCACAGTACTCACATAGGACAAGATAAGTTAGAGGAAGATGACAGGCTTTGAAGTCAAACAGACCCAGGCCAATAATGAGAAAACAAACTGAGAGATGCTATTTAAAGCTAGTGGAATTTAAGTCTAATGTACCTTCAAAGCTGCATCTTTTCTATTACATCATGACTACCTCTCTGCTATGCAAACATGAAGGACAGAGCACTGCATGTAGTGTGATCTCAAATAACACAAAGTTCCTAGAGGTGACAAGATGGCCACTACCTAACATAGCACCTGCAAGTATTAACTTGTCAGGGGAGGCTTTGGTTCACTTCCAAAGCATGGTGAAGAGTGTCTGTTTTCCACATTGACAGAAAGAACAGTAGTGGTTTTGTTTAGGAACCTGGCTGTACTCTGCTTAAATGTTTTTAAATGCCATAGGACACATGGCCTCAGGCCCTTTAAGAAAAAGTTTTGAGACTTGAAAAGAAAGCAACATTATGCTAAGTTCTGACTGCTTCTAGGAGGAGAGCAGGGAAACATCTGCCTAGGGCCAAAGAGGAAAGAGGAGGACCCCAGACAAATGTGCCTTCACTACAACATGGCTTTTCTTTTTCTTTATGACAGTGGAAGGAATATAAGCTTGTATCCAGGTTGGGAAGGGACAAAGTAACCTACAGTTTTGTTTTGGAGTTTGGGTATTTATAGAGAAGGCTTCCTGCAGTAGAAGGAAGGTTCCCACTTGAACTTCCAACCTGGAGACCTATGTAGCCAGCCAGAGGCCTTTGATCTCTAGACTCTAGGTAAGGAAATATATTCAGGCAAAAATATCTCCTTAGCACTTGCTCTAAGCAGCATCAGTAGTAAGTAGACAATGAACCTTTGCCTTGCTGTTTTTAAAGAGCTGTTAGCTAATAAATAAGAAGACAAATGGACCAACTTCCTGGCCTCTTGGTTATCCAGGCCTCAGGGAAGAGTGTCGGGAGAGGCACTCCTGTCCTCCTGGCAGTCACTTTTGTAAAATGCAGCAGAGAGTGTGGAGGAAGGGGCCGGCCTATGTTTTGATAGCTTTGAAAGTATGTAATACAATGACACAAGTCAGCCTCCCAGCAGAGGACTTGCTTCTTCTGCACGTGTGCCTTTTAAATAATTATGGTGGTTTTCAAAGAGATCCTTGACACTAGTGTTCCTTTCATAAATAACTGAAAATGTTATGTAAAAATAAAGAAAGAAAAATACACCTTTTACTCATTGCCAAAGCTTCTGACAAAAGAGACAGTAATATGCTTCCACTTTAACTCATCATGATGTATTGCCACAAAAATAGAAGTGGCTTAGTGCTACATCTTAGCAACAACTGAGTTTTGTTTGTTTGTTTGATTTAAAATGATGTGATGTTGGGGGCTACATCTTGGATTGTAATTTCTATATATCCATGAGGGAAGAGCAATTAGGGTCAAAGAGAACAGAAGTCAGAAAGGGTAAAAATCAATTAGTCAAGCAGAGACTGAGTTACCCAAAGTTCAAATTCTCCAACTCTGGTTACTTTTGAAACCTTCTCTTTGGTTTTCCTTTCTTTGACAGAAAGAAACAACCTAAATTAACTAGTACAATGGTATGAAGGTTCAAGGGCCTGTTACTATAGATGTACATAATAAGGGGACAGATATGGCTTGGGGAGGAGGGGAACCCAAGTGTGGTTTCTGAAAGAATGATCCAGAGCTCTTTAAGGCTTAGTTTCTTTCCCCTTAATATTTTGCTTCCATTCATTCCTAGGAGGACTAGAAACAGAGGCTCATTTCCCAAATGTTAAAAGGGCACTCAAGAATTCTGTTGTCATAGAGTTAATATAATGAAAGCATGCATTTCACACATTTTAGTATCTTAAAATATTCTTTCTAAACACTCATTTTAACGCCACATAATATCTGTTTCAGGCCAAATACATGGAAATATTGCATTTATACATGTATTCAGACCTAATTATATATGAAAGTTAATAGAAGCGTAATATATAAAATTAAGGATAATCCAAGAAGGCACTTATATTTAACTTCCTAAATATTTTGTAATTTTATTATAATTTATATTATATTATATTTTATTATAATTCCTAATTGACTTATTTAAACTTCCTGATTGCTTTACATATAAGTTCAAAATAATTTCTAAACAAAAAGCAACTGTGGTAACACTTATCTAAAAGTACATATGGGGTGAAGGGTCTCCCCAGGACTAAATGTATAGGATAGATGATCCATGTGCAAATAATGCAGAGCTGAGCCCCACACTCACCCACAGTCTGGCACACCCTAGTGGAGAAAGATGTCACAGATTCCATTTAGGAAGCTGCTCTATCTATCTGGGCTGATCAAAAACTTGCTTTGCTTTCAAGTTCTTGATGTGTGTTCTGAATAATTGAAGATGCCATATAAATGACCTTGGAATAAGCAAAGTATTAAAGATGATGAAATTTAAGCCTACAGCTGATGAGAAACAATAAATCTGAAAGGCAGAATGAGAGTGGGTAACTCAGGGCAGGCCCACTGTGAGCATTTGTGACAGCTGGCAATGATAGGAGGAAAAAAACAAAAAAGGAGAAATCAAAGGTAAAAGGGCCATTTAATACAGAAGCAAACAGCCTTCCACCATGCAGCAGCTTCTGAGGCAATAACAGGCAGTTACTGATGTTCAATGATGACCCTAATCAATTTCAAGTACATTTGGCATATTCTGCTTAAGCAGGCAAAAAAAAAAAAAAAAAAAAAAAAAAAAGATTGACAAAGATTTGTTTGAAAAATATTAAACTTCTATGTATGTGTGACAGGAAAATTCATGTGTGGATCTATTCATTACTTGAATTATATTAATAAGAATGTACATTTGAGTGTGTGAGTGTACGTGTCTGTACAATTTGGACAAATCTACAAATTTATGATTTTAATAATTGCAGCTTTCCACAATTTCTTACAGATGCCCCACTAGTACAATGAGAGTGATAGACCACAGCCAAAGAGCTCCAAGGACATTCTAACTTGGCTGAGATTCAAGACAAAACTCAAGTTCATTATAGTTTATAGTTCTAGACATGCCTATTTACCTAAAGTTTATTTTCCTTTGATTACACATACATACATACATACACACACACACACACACACACACACACACGGTTGTAGATGGACACAATACCTTTATTTAATTTACTTGTTTTTATGTGGTGCTGAGGATTGAACCCAGTGCCTCACACATGCTAGACAAATGCACTATCACTGAGCTACAACCCCAGCACTTTCATTTGATTTTAATCAAACTTTTAATTAATATTATTTTCTATTTAAGAACACTAGTTTTCTTAACTACTAATTTAAACTCATGGGCTTATAGTCCCAGCTAATTGGGGGCTGAGGCAGCAGGATCATTTGGGCCCAGGAGTCCAAGGCCAGACTGGACAACATAGGAAGACCCCATCTCAAAAAATAAATAAATTAAAAGTAACAATAAACTCATGTGTTGACATACCATTGCAAAACCATTCAAAGAAGACACTGTACTCTATGTGAGCTAAGTTTCCATCATATCATCAAATGCACTCACCTTGTTGGCCACTGCATTAACACTGGGTCTTGCATCATATATTGTGAGTTTAGAAATCTGTCTATTAGTTTCCCTGATCACATTGAGATATTTCTCATCATCTTTATTTCGTTTACCACTCATACCAACAAGAGGCTGACTGCAACGCACAATGACCGTCTTGTTTTCTGGATGAATCCATGACAGCACCTATGGTTATTTCAAAAAGTTTAAACTATCAAGAAACCAAGTCTCAGGAAAATAATTAAAAATGAAAAAAATAAAATACTAACCATTATGAAGAAGTGAATCTGTTTGCAATTTCACTGTGTAAGTACCCAGAAACACATGTTGAACACTGAGGACTACTCAGAATCAGACAAACCAATTATCTGACTGGTCCCTTATTAATTAGCACCAAGAAGTTACATGTTTATCTCAAGAAAGTTTTATCACTTAAAGGTAACAGAAAGCTTCTGATATTATTTTAATTCCACAGCTTGCACTAGATTTGTTATCATATGGAAACAACTTCAGCAATAAGTGACAGAGGAAATAGTCTCTGTTATAATATGTTGCTCACAATATTAATGCACATCTACAGGTCATTTCCCCAACAGTTGCAATTGCAGGAAGAAGAAAACTTAAGGAAGCAAAGATTTTGGACTGCCAAGAGAGCTGCCAGTCTTTACAATGCAGTTTGGAAGATTTCTCTAACCCTTTTGATGCCCAGCTTCCTAGCTTATAGCGCATGAGAAATGAAACACGTGAAAAGAGTTAATAGCATAACATCCTGAAAACTACTGAGCTGTACACTTAAGCTTGGGAATGCTCAGAGGGAAGTAGATCTCTTGAAAGTGGAGAGGCCTATTTCTAATGTTCTCTAGGACCACAGGATAAATAAAATGGACAATAGTAAAATATTTCAAAATAGCTACTAGAGAGGATATCAAATGTTTCCAGAACAAAGAAATGATAAATTTCTGAGATGCCAGGCCAATTAGCCTGATCTCATCACATTCTACACACATATTGAAATGTCATACTGTATCCTCTAAATATGTACAATTACTATGTGTCAATTAAAAAGGAATTATATGTATAGATATAAATGGATGTGTGTATATACGTATTTGTATCTATACATATATACACACATGCATATATATAGATACAAATATGTATTTATATATATGTATATTTATGTATGTATATGTATATATAAAAACAGAGAACTGCAGAAGTATGGCATAGTATAATATGTGGGCTTTGTGGGCTTTGGGGTCATGTGCCAGCTCTAAACTCAGGCACTTAACTCACATCCTCTCTGGTTTCCTTCTCCTCTTTGGTCAAATGGGAAGAAAATCAGTGAACACAGAGGGCTACAGGGAACACTGGAATAATGCCCTTAAGGTATGCAATGTTTAAACACAGACTCAACATTAGCTTCTAGAGGCGGGGCCAGCAGCTAATAATGTCATGTCCAAAAATGAAATGCAGACACAAGAATAAAAGAAGCATAATCATTTGGGCATACTTAATATAAAATCAAATACCAAGACATTTCTGAAGTTGCCTATGATGGCAAGTGGCAAACATAAATGTTCATAACAATTGATGTTTTATTATGACAATGGACTTCTGAGGAGAGATTATATGATGATAATATTCATTCATTATCAGAAACAAATAGCTAAGTCCTTCCACGATGCTAGAGGCCATTTAGACACCACTGCATCCCCTGCCTAGAAGTGTGCAGAGGCTCAGGACCAGGGATCTTCAAGAAAGGCACTGACCTGCCCTGAACCTCCCCCTCCTAACCTACAGTGCGAACATGAGCCCTGCCCTGCCTACCTCCTATAGCCCATGTAACAAGAGATGTAAAAGACATAAGACCTCCTTTAAAAAAGCAAATTACTACATATTTGAGAGATTTACTATTTGATAAAATCTCTTACCAAGTTTGAATTTAACTCGGTCAAAGGCAATGACACTGTCCTATGCCAATGCCTGCTCTTCCCCCCATCACACTTGTCTCTGTGGTGCAATGTTAGGAAATTCCATTCCCCAGAGTTGTTTTGCCTCACAAATTCTTTTGGGGGCATTCTGATTAGATTTTTTTAAAGAACACTTATTATAGAGTTGAATGGGTACAAATAATGCTCATTCCACAGTATCACCTACTATGAGTCATGTTAAAGTGTATGATACTATATTATTCTTATTAAAATTAATATTTTGAATTAACAGATAACTAAGAATGTACACAGAAATTTAGTGACTAAAAAATGTTTACCACAGCATTATGTTTTTTAAAATTTTTGTTGTAGATAGACACAATACCTTTATTTTCTTTCTTTAGTTTTATGTGGTGCTGAGGATTGAACCCAGTGCCTCACACATGCCAGGCAAATGCTCTACCACTGAGCCACAACTCAAGCACGTACCACAGCATTGTTTAAGAAGCAAAAAGTTAAAAAAGAATCTAGGTATCTCACAATTGAAAACCAACTAAATAATACATCTACATACTAGAATATGAGTAGATCATATTTATCACTATGTAAAGGTCATCAGGAGATATTGCTGGGAAGAACAAATAGATTGAGATATGAAGCATAGGACAATTCCATTTTTTGGATAAATAAATAAATGCATGGAAGGAAGCCTGGAAGTATATATAATCAAAATATCATTGCTCTCACCAGGTGGCAGACTCCCTTTTCCTTATCAGTATCCTCTAAAATGTCTGAAATGAACATGTACTACCTATAAAGACTTCCACAAAATCAAGACAAACGTGTTTGAGAACAAAGGAATATGTATTCCTAATGGAAAAATTAATGCATTTCTACAATTTCATTACCCACTGATACTTTATTATACTTTATATCTTATTTATATGCAAAAGAACAAGCTATTTTTCAACCACTTTATATTTTTATATGGGCTTTTAAAAAGCTATCAGGGCTGGGGCTATAGCTCAGTGGCAGAGCATGTGCGAGGGTTTGATCGTTAAAACCTCATAAAAATAAATTAATTAATTAAATAATTATATTAAAAAAGAACTACCAAAAACTAGTGATTTCACACTAAAGACACATAGGTTTTGAGTGAAAACTCTGAGACTTACATTCAAGAGTCAGATAGTTAGCAAGAATATTGGAAAGGGCATATTACCAGGTAAAATAATACTTAATAGTAGAGCATTATAAATATGTAAAGGTGAGGGGCAGCATTGCCTTAATATTTGTTTTTAGGAAAATTAAATGGGTAGCCACTACCCACAAAGTAAGAATAATTAATAAAATGGCTATATACAAAAGGAGATTTTATTTGTTCTGCAGTGGAGTCCTATTCATTCATTATGATGGGGACCATTGGATCAAGATCACAGAACAGGCACAGTGGCTTGGGCACAGTTGTCTCATTTCCTCTCCTGCCCCATCTCCATGAAATGCACATAGATACATACACACAAATATTTGATATAGTAGATGTGCAATAAATACTGAATGAATAAGTGACAAAACCAATCCACATTACCCTTGCCTGATTGTCCCTATGGGTAAAAGCATGTACCAGCAAGACAACAGGCTAGAGCTAGGATGTGGTCTATGGTTCTGGCACAGAAAAACATTTCCAAGCAGAGCATAAGCCTACTGAACCTGTAACCTTAGCTTCATGAGCACTGATTTCTAATAAAATGAACTGAAGAACATACTTTGAAGTATAATATATAACACAAAGATATGAATCGTCAGAGAATCAAGAGAATTTTAAAAGTTACAACTCATTTTAGGTTGACAATATACCAAAGTTTCTCACAAATAATCCTTTTAAGGACAAGAATGTCTAAAATTAATAGTTTAAGGCAAGATGACATTAAATCTTAATTTCTTCAACCTTTGTTTCTAAAAATCTACTATTTTGAAACAAAACCCAATGTATTTATTATGACAGATCCTTACAAATAACTGAGGAAAAAAAATCTCTAATTTTTTAGTAACAAAATGTATGTACAATGGAGTCTGACATATCCATAAATATTTAAGGACTAAAAGGAAACTTTGTGAACAAGGTTCAATAATGTGTTACACAAATAATCTGTACTTGACTGTAGGACAAACTCATCTTAGTAACCACGTAAGAGGTTGAACTTATATACTCTACAACATAAGATAGTGTGTTCTTTCCATCATGATTCATCTGACTTTTATAAAGAGCCTATGACAGGTCAGGTATCGTGCTACAAAGAAGACACCACAAAGAGCCTTTGTGTACATCCTTCCTTCCTTCCACATAGCACTTGGTTCATGTGCCCTCTCCCACATAGAGCTCTTTACCTCAGTTCCTTTTTAACCCTTGATTTGCAGGTGTTGTCTTGTATCTTTTTCCTGTTTGACAAGGTGTTTTGCATTCAGAAGGCACTTGATAATTATTAAATGAAATGAAATTTCAAAAAAGTGTTTCTCTGAATTACCTGATTACTGTTCTTACAGAATAAAAGGCATTCATTGAGAGAAATGTTAATCAAAGTACTCACTGGAATTCGATTTCGGGATCTAAAAGTTGCAACCCTCCTGAGGTCTTCATCTGAGGCATGATAGGGAACCACCAAAAGAGCAGGGTAAGTATCACAGAGCTCATAACATTTATTAATAAAAGTTATCCTCCACTGGTGATTGGGCAAGCCCTGGAGGAAAAAAAAAATCCTCAATCAGCACAGCATGACTTCATCTCTGGATTTGACTTTGGACCTCGTTTCTCCTTTCTAGCATTAGGTGCACATGCCTCTGATCACAAGGTGATGATGACCTACCTATTATTGTAACAAGGGTGTCAAATCAATAATCTAGACAACGTAAGAACACAAGACAAAACACTGGTGATTTCCACGATTCTAAACTATCTTTTGTAAATACAGATTGTTTTGAATTTGAGGTCTTCCTTTATTTCATGACAACATATTCATTATTACTTAGAGAACACAGATAAACCCAAGTTCATCACCCACCCATGCATCCCTGCCCCAAAGAAAATACCATATGCAATATTAATCTCTGTCTAATTGATGATAGAAAAGAGATCAGGCAACTTTCTCTCCCTGCTCAAAACAGACAGAATGCTTCAGTCTGCTCCCAAGAGAAAAGAGGCTGGGCTCATGAAGAAAATCACAGAGGGGAAGTAAAGGAAAACCCCTCTGGGGAGGCTCATTTCGCCACCTCCAATGAGTTTCTTAAATCAAGTTGTTTGGGATTGATGATTTGCTCTCTTTATATATATATAGGTTGTGTGAGAAGCAGAGTCATCTGCATTTTAAGCACACTGCTAATGTGATAGGGAGACTCAGAAGACACCTCCCATCTATCATCTCCCAACAAAATTATGTCTACTATGGACAAGATGCAGAGGTGGTGGAATATTCTCTCCCCATACTCACAAATGCACAAATACACACATGAAAGTGAGCTAGGTGGGTGTTTGCTTTGGGGACAGACATTGTACCTTTTCTTTAGGTCTGGCCCTATGTACCACGGACCAAACAGATGTTGAGTCTCATGTTGAGTCCAATTAGAGAGTTTTAAGTCCCATCAGAAAGTTATAAGAAAAAAAGATCGAATATAATGGCAGTCTAGAACAAAATATCTTCAACAGTTCATATATGCATGCAATCTTAAAAACAGGAACTGTTTTTTTCCAAGCTAGAAGCTTTGAACTAAATAAAAGTCTTAATATTGTCAATAATGCTCCAGAAATAAGGTAAATTATTTTAATACTTAATGTTAAAGAGGTCTCCAAAACATGCAAAATGTTTTAATGGTCTTCCTTCTACCTCAGTAGCCGGTCCAGAACAGAGATCATTAAATAAGAGGTATACACAGCTTTCACACACTCAACAGTCTCAAACTGATCTATGGAAAGAATAGGGCATACTACCTCACCTGAATATATAAAAAAAATGGAAATCAACCCAGGTTCGTGGTGGGATAAGTAGTGGTTAAAGGCTCTTCTCAAGCCTATGGCTCTGCAGTTTTGTTTTACATTCACTGCCTTTTCAAACATACCATGGGGGCTTGATCTGATTCTTCAAGTTCATTCAACAAAATTTTCCAATTATGTGAAGAGCTTTGTAGAAGAACTATGAAAAAATCCATTGTGAAATTCCTAGCTACAGATTTGGTTATACCAGAGGTCAAATTGTGGCTCTTGTTACATAATATATTCCCGGTCTTCTAGAAAATGCTGTGAGAGATCTTTGTCCCTGAACAGCAGCAATGTAATATCATGCCTCTTTATTACAGAAAATAAACGTGCATGTAGGTGAGGTTTACATAGGAGAGCAGTATGATAATTACAATATCTACTCATCAGTGTTCTCGTGGAAGTTAGCCTTATAGGAAGACAGTACGACTTCATTTGAATCTTTAGTTCAGAATGAATGTGATTTAAATCTAATGGCCAGTAATAGTTAATCTCCCCAAATTAGAAATACATAGCAACATGAATCCAAGTAAGGTATAGAAGTTTGATTTTTTTAGACTCAAAACATACAATTCATTTCATAAACAACACAAAACTGATGTTCTTCATTTAGGGAAGGAAACAGTTGGAATGTGGCAGTGGAACAAGCTTATAAGTTACACAGTGATAGAACGAGCTACATGCCATTAAAAAGATATTTAGCAAGGATGTTATTGGTTCTCAGAAGGCATGACTGATGACATTGTGTCACTATGCATATTTGAGATGCAAGACATACCAGATAACAGAATCTATCAACTTACCTGCCTTCTGTATTCTTCCACTGGATTATAAACAGTCCACCCATCCACATTAAACTTCTCTTCATTTAAAAATGCAAATAATGGCTAGAAAAGGCAGAAAGCAACAACAATAAAAAGAATTTAATGTTCAATGTGAAGGAGCAGTGTATTAATAGTACATCCTTTGATTTTTTCACAAAATAAATTTCACCAGATTTGTTGACCATGAAATTACAACCAAAACCGAGATATATAACAAACAACCATGAAAAATTCAGACCAGGCTTACACTATTTCTTTCTATCTTGAGTAACAATTACTTTTGAAACCTCAATTTTCTATGGCTGCAAATAGCTCTTTTGTTTTTTAATGCTACTCCAAAAAAAAAAAAAAAAGATTTCCAGACCAAAATGTCCATATTGATTTTAAAGAGTATTAGCGATTGATTAGCAATAGAAGAAAATGAAATTCAAAGTGAATTTTAAGAATTTTAAACAGTGCAACTGTCTCAAGAGTACACTCACACAGTTAGCTATTTAAAGAGAGATAGGACATTAGGAAAACTCTTAATTAACTGCTGACTGAATTTTGAATCAATGTGCTGGTCTCTGTGAAATGACAGGACACAGACCTCTCATCACTTCTCTCTCTATGATCACTCTCAAGGTGCTATTGATGGATTTCCTAGTTTCAAATACCATCTGTACCCTAGTGAACACTGTCTATTGCTCTCCAGCATCCCCTCTGAACTTTGGACATGGCTATCCAAGTGCCAACTTCACAACCTTCCAGACTGCCCTCAGAGGCATCTGGGGAATTCTGAAGCTAACACACCCAAAGCCAAATTCTTGACTCTACCTTACCAATCCTGCTCTTCCCAGTTTCCCCCATTTCAGTCAATGATAGCTCCATCCTTCTAGTTGACTGAGCCAAAAGCTGTCGAGTCATCCTTGTTCCTACTCAGCTACCAACCTGGTCTAATCCTAAACCATCTCTCACTCGGATTATTACAATAATCTCTAACTGTGCCTATCTTTATACCTCTAAGGTCAGAGTAACAGTGTCATAAGTCAGATCAAGTCACTCCTCTGCCAAAATCCTCCTGTGGCTTTCCATCTGGCTTAGAGTAAAAGTGGAAGTCCTTCCAATGGCTGACGTGGCTATGTGCCATCTGGCCACCAACCCCCCCAAAGACATGGTTTGTCTTTGCTCATGACCCTATTTACTCACTCAGTTTCAGCCACACTGACTTCCTGTGCCACTCCCTTGAAGGACCAAGCACGCACCAGTCTCAGGGCCTTGGCACCCACTGTTCCATCTGCCTGGAATCCTTTTCCCTCATGGCTTACTCTCTTAATTCTTCCACATGTCTGATCAAGAGTAACCATAATCAATGACCTTCCCTGACATCTTATAGAAAACCAACACACTACCCTTACAAGATCACTCCCTATTATCCTTCCCCTGTTTTACTTTCCCCTATCACTTATGACCATTTGACTTATTATCTAAGTACTTATTTACTATTGGACCCCACTGTCCCCTTATGTGGAACATGGGCTCCACATAAGCAAACACTTGCTTTGTTCATCTCCTCTATGTCCAATAATGAGAACAGTATCTGGTCCCTGGTAGGCAGCACACATATGAATGAATGACAAAATGAAGCCCTTTCTCTAGATGTGCCAGGTCTGGGTACTTTTCCTCTAGGTATCTCCTTCCCTTTCCCCTGTTAGCCTATTGTTTTGCCTACCAGTATCCTCTCCCTTACGTCACAGGGATTTTCTGGAAAACCATTACCTAGCAGCAAAAGTTTTCTATATTTGAATGACAAGTTTATGGTAAAAACTGATCAAGAACATGCTGGAACCTATTCTCTTCTCAAACACTCCCAAGCATGCAGCATCCTGAGCAGGTCTTAACTTGGGCAGTGCTAGGCCTGAGTGCTGTGTGCTTCACTGAGGCCCTCACCTGATACCGAGTCCACAGCAATGCTCAACTACCCAGTACCACTGGGGAAAATAAAATATTCCTGTTAACTGAAGTTTAACTCAGGGACTCTTGGTGAAAATAGCGCTAAAACATTAGGTGTGCTTCTTTATTCACAAACAGAATCTATGGAGCACACCTAAGCATTCTCTTGGTGACATATCTTTGCTTTGAACATTTGATAATCTACTGGTAAGTACCTGGAACAGGTAAATGCTCAGAACTGCTGAATGCTATGCTGTTGACACAGTTGTAGATGGCGGATAGTTTGAGATATAAGGATACACAGTCACTCACTTTAGAAGACTTCAACATAAATTTTTTGTTCCTATGCTTTTAGTTATTTGCATCTTTGGCATGGAACTCAAGAGAATATTGCAACCTTTTAAAAAAATTCCTGTTCCTAAATCAACAGCCTAGATAAAAGGTTTTCTCCAGAAAAATCATCAAATATAGTAATGGTATCACTATTCTTTAACTTGCCAGCTGTATTTTCAAGGTAAATTACTATTTCTCAATTGCTCATAATAAAATGCTTTTGTATCCTGTAAGACACTTACCAATAAGTTTACAAAACTGTTATCAGAAGATAAAGGCTATATGACCCAAATAAAAATTATCTCCATAATGTCCTTAATATGCTTAAGAGAACTTAAGCACAAGCAACATTAAATTGTTTTTGTCATTAGCATGAGAATGAGACAGTATCCCTATGGTACCTATGTATCAGGTGGCCTTTCTCAGGAGATTACTTCTACAATGACACTTCATACTGTGAATGAGGTTCAGAGGAGGCAATGAACTGGCATCCTTTACCCCTGTAACATGCCTATTACAACTTGGTGACAGAAACAGCTCCCAGTTGACTCTTCATGCTAAGAGCCAGGCTTGAACCTCAATTATTTCAGGAAAATTTATGAGTCACATATCAAATATTTCTCATTATGAAATAATATGACAATACATCTAACATTGCATCAGAGCTCAGGATGGAAAAGGCCAGATGCATAAACCAATATTTCCACCATCCAAATAAATTCACTTCTAATTACAGAAAACCATTTTAAAAAAGCATTACTGGTTAGGGTTTACATGGTGGTTTTTCTTTAAAAACTAGGCTTTCCATAAACTACTTGGCTCAAATGAAGCAAGCATTAACAAAGAAGTAATGCTGAGATTTTCTAAAGTAAAATGTACCAGATATTTTAATTTTCCCTCTTTTTCTTAAAGACTCAGAAAAGAGAACAAAGCAAGAATCTTCAAATACAAGCTGTCAGTGGAGTAACATAAAGGTGGATTATTACAAAAAACAAAACAAATATTAAACATTAAAGCAAGGCTAACAATATCCATTCATCTGAACCTCATTATTAAACAGTGCAAAGCTCCCTGCAAGTGGTGACTCGTGACAAGCCTAATTAAAGCTCCTGTCTGAAAACTATTCAAACCTGAAATTAATGAGTTACATGTCTTGAGGTTTTTAGCTGTCATTTATTTTCTTTCCAGACAAGACATTTTTAAGGCTTTTGGTTGTTTTTAGTACTTTATGAATGGGTTGACATTCCAACAAATGTTCCTAGATGTAGCCTCGGGTGGGTCTGTTTTGACCCTCAGTTCACGTGGACAGAGCTGGTTCTAGAGCATTTTCCATTCCAGCCACCAAGCAGGAAGTCTTATTTGCCAAGTGGGTAATGGTAAAGTCCACCCATGAACCCTCCAAGCACTGATTTCATTTCTCTGCCTACAGAAAACTCAGGAATGATTCATCCCCAACCTAGTAAAATCTTAGAACAGCGAGGGTGTTGGGTTGAGTGTTGGTGATCAGTAGATGGTCAGTGTCCCCTTTGCAACTTCCTTCTAGGGCCTACTCCTTGCCCACGGCTCTGCCTCAGAATTGGACTGGGGTAGGCCTGGGCCCTCTTTCAAGATGCCATAGGATGCCTGTGCCTTGCCTCACTCATACTGAATGAGAATCTCTAGGAGGTGACCTACCCATGCCCTGGACCTTGGATACACCAGAACCATTAGGAATCTGTAGTGAAGCTATTAGGGGATGCTGTTTTACTTATATTTAGAATGATTTTGAAGTAATCATAGATTTGCAGGAAGTTGCAAAAAAATGTATGAGGAGAACACATGCACCCTTCAGCCAGCCTCTCCCAATGTAAACATCTTTTATAACTAGAACACAGTATCAAAACTAGGAAACTGGCATCAGAAAACACGTTCTCAAATGCTTAGCCCTTGGCTTCCTTGAGTGAGCAGGTCTTTCTTTATTTTGCTATTAATGTTGGGGTATGTCAACAATTATGATACTGGCTAGTGTAGAGATACCATGCATAGAGACTTTAAAAAAGCAATCATGTGCATTTTTCCCTGATTAAAAATAGCACAATGTAACATTTGAAAAATGTTAAAGGACAAAGTTGAGATGAAAATCTCTGATTTCACACTAGGGATAAAAACAGCTCTGACATAGGGAATATAGCTTGTCATTTCTATTTAGCTACATTTAGCATTGTTGTATCTTATAGGGGAAAAAACTGAAATGACAACAGATTTTAGTTTTCACTTAATTAGCTATTATTTTTAAATAGCACCTTTATAAAGATGCACTGATTTGCTTAAACATCTACAGTGGAGTTTTTTGAATTTAGCAGAATCTTTAAATCTCAAACAATTCCTGAGTTGCCTTTGAGCAAGGAGAGCTATCTATCAGGATTATCCTGTCAGCTCAGGATTCCTCCATCTCACACAGCTCCTTCCTCAAAGACATGCAGTATGGGGTACAGAACTGGAGGTTTGAGAATTAGATCGGTAAAAAATCAATATAATTTCAAATGGGAGACAGTTCAGAAGAAAATCATTTTTATAGTATTCAGAGGAATAAACTGATCAGCTATGTACATTTAAAAGTGTTTTCTTTCAAGGGATGTTGCCATCACATAGTAGCTACTCATCAATGGACATGATTTTCAAGAGGAATATTACCCATTTTTTCATGAACAAACAAACTTGTCTCTGAATACCTAACCTGAAATTTTCAGGGAAACACTCACTACTTCTTTTCTAATCAATATTTGTTATATCTGAGCAAGAATTTATGTGAGTTTTTTTCTAACTTAATTTCTCAAATTGGAGACATTCACCTTTTGAAAAGCTTCCATCTACAATTTAAAGGTGCAGCAATGTATAATTACCTCATTTTCATCTTTTAGATTATGCTTAAGAAACAAGAACATTTAACCTAAGAAAAAATTACTTTCATTGAAGTTGAGGTAGCTAAAATTTTTAAGAACCTGAGGAGATATTGAAATTTGACAAAATATAATTCTAAGATCTTAATGCAAGCTAATGCCTTCAGTATAAGTATTTCACATGACTTGACATAGCAAGGTCATTTACATTAGTGTGATGTACTTATTCCAAAAATCTGACAAAAGTTTCATAGGTCAAAAGAAGCTAGCACATAAATTATCATTTATACTTCCATTTGCATAAATAATTCTCCTGATCCTATTTCTACCACTGACAAAATCTATAATCCTGGGCAAAGTGGTTTAATATTCCTGGTCAGTTACTTTAAAATATATATGTGTGTGTGTGCGCGCGCATATGTATATATGAAAGGACCACAATCACAAAAGTACATTTGAAATGTCACTTGAAAACATCTACAATTGTAATCATTTAAGGCTGACATTTATCAGGGTCTGCACATTGCACCTCTTCTCACTGTAATTCTCTCTCCTAGCAATTTTGGCTACATTTATGAAAATGCCAATGATTACATCCAATCCTTCCAAGTAATCCTCTCCCCATTCCAGAACCCAAGGTCTAGGGAGTCACCTACCTCCTAGATCTGTACACCTGGTTGTCCCATAGATACTTGTGGCTCAGCAAATGTGAAGGGGATATTTCCCATCTTGGTCCCTGGCCCCACCATCAGCTTTGTTATCCAGGCTGGACTCTATCACTCCATTCCCTTTCATAACTATATTCAATCATCAAATTCTACTGATCTTACAATCTAGATCTTTCTGAAATCCAGTCTCTCCTGTTCCTTTTATTGTTCCATTTCATCACAGAGCAAGGTGACTAACAAAGATCCCCAGAAATGGTCTCTTCCCTGCCTCCATTCTTGTCCTTTAATAGACTACCCCTGCACACAGCAGCCTATGTAATCTTTTTGAAATAGAAACCTAATCATGTCATATTCTAGCTTAAAATCCTTAAATAGCCAGGAGTGGTCTGTAATAGTAGCTATTCAGGAGGGTGAGGTGGAGGATCTCAAGTTTAAAGTTGCTTCAGCAACTTAGCAAGGCCCTAAGGAACTTAGTGAGACTTAGTCTCTCAGTTAATAGGGCTGGGGATGTGGGATGTGGGTTCAACCCCTGGTACCAAAAAGAAACCAACCAATCAAAAAACCCTTAAATGGTTCCCTTCACCTTAAGATAAAAAAGCAACACTTCTTGATAAGGCAGGTTGAGCTCTGAAAACTTTGGCCAGGCCTTACTCTGCACTATTTCTTTCCTTCCCCCATGAACATGTGTGCCCCGGGCACCAAATCCCTTGCAGGTCCAGTCTGGTTTTTCACATTTGCACAGACTGCTCCTTCAGTTTGGCATAACCATTTCTTCCTAGTGAATGCTCATTTTTTTCCCAGAATTTTCCTCCTCTAAGCTTTCCTTTAATACTCCAATGACATCCCATGTGCCACTATACCACATTGATCTGTTTGGCCACATCACCCAGGAAAATGGGATTCCTTGGGGACAAACAGTAGGTATCAACTCTAGATCCCTGAGTTCAATTGTAATGAAGGCTTTCTGTAAATGAAGGCTTGCCCTCTCACACAGTATAACATCTTATAAAACTTCAACAGCTGGAATAGTGCATGAAGAGAAACACTTAGAAATCAGACCAAATTTGCAGAGGAATTGTGTGTGAAATACAGGTGTATTTTATATTAGTGAACTAGTCAACAAATGTTGTCATAACACATGAGAAGAAAGAGAGAGGTCCATATATACATTTTAACTCTGAATAAATTCCAAATTGATAAAATATTTAAATTTTTAAAAAGAAACCAGAATACTATAGGAGCACAAGAGAATTCTTATATAGCTCTGATTGGAGAAGACTTTCCTAACTGGTATACAAAACCCAGAATCTATAACAAAAAAAAGTGTGCATATAAGCAATAACATCACAGGCCTGAGACTGCTTTCTTTTGGAGGGCCTGCTTACATGATTGGCCCTTGGCTGACACCTGGGAATCTGGATTTTGGAACTGTTCCCATCATTCTCTGATAAGAGTGGTTTACTGTGCCTGAGCTGCTCATATAAACAATGTGGTTCATGATGAACCCTGCATTCCCTTCTGGAAGTCTGGAATTTAGGTTACGTGCAAATCAGTGGGTGCCTATGTAACTAACCCCCAAGAGAAACCCCAGACACTTTCTGACAAGATTTCCTAGTTGGCAACATCTCAAACATGTTGCCACAACTTGTTCCTAGAAGAATTAAGTACATCTTGAATGACTCCACTGAAAAGGAATTCTGGAAGCTTAATCCTGATTTCTCCTTGACTTTGCCACATGTACTTTTTACCTTTGCTGGTTTTGTTCTATCATCTTTTGATGTAATAAACCCTACCTGTGAGTTCAACTGTATGTTGAATCCTGTGAGTCTTCCCAGTGATTCAATGCACCTGGTCTTTGGGTGGTCTTTGGGACCCTCAACACTAACAGAATAAACTCTACCAAATAAATATTTCAAAGATTCTTCATAGCAAAACCACCACTGAGTATGGTCAAAAGCCATATGGAAAAATATTTGCAACACACAAGTCAATGTAGCTATTATCATAAAGAATATCTTTATTAACAAGAAAAATTAACCCCCCAAAATACCAAAAACCCTGAAGAAAAACAGGCAGAAGACAAAGAATGTAGAAATAGAAATACAAATGGTTTACACCAAAAGATATTCAATTCTATTCAAATGAGATAAAAAGAAAATAAAACTATGAATCTACATTTTCACCTATTAGACTGTCAAAGATAAAAAAAAATTAGAAATCAGCCAGATATGGGGTACATGCCTATATTCTCAGTGATTTGAGAGGCTGATGCAGGGGGGTTGCAATTTTGAGGCCATAAGAAACTTGGTGAGACCCTGACTCAAAATTAAAAAAAAAAAATTAAAAGGGCTAGGGATGTGGCTCAGTGACAGAGCACCCCTGGGTTAAATCTCAGTACCAAAACAAAAACAAAAACAAAAACAAAACAAAACAACAAAAACAAACAAACAAACAAACAAAAAACATTCAGTCGATATAGTAGGCAGAATAACAGCCTCCCAAAGATGTCCAGGTCCTAATCCCTGGAACCTGTTATGTTACTACACATAGCAAAGAAGAATTGAAGTTCCAAGTGGAATTAAGATTGCTATCAGTTTACATTGAAATGAAGAGAGTACCCTGGATTAGCTGGGTGTGCCTCATGTAATCATAAGGTCCTGAAAGTGGAAGACAGAGACAGAAAAGTCAGAGTTAGAAAAGAAGTGATGATGGAAGCAAAGAGTGATTCAGTTGAGAAGGCTTAGACCCACTACTGCTGGCTCTGAGGATGGGGCGAGGAACACAAGTGGCCTCTGGAAGCTGGAAAAGGCAAAGGAGAAGATTCTCCCTTGGAGCCTCTGGAATGAATGCAGCCCTGTTGACAACACCTTCATTTTAAACTAGTGAGACCCATTTTGGATTTCTGACCTACAGAACTGAAAAATGAGACTGAACCACTAAGTCTGTGGTGAGTTGTTAGAGCAGAAATAGGAAATGAATACCTTGGCAAGGCTGTCTGGGAACAGGCACTCTAACTGCAACTGCAAACTATGAACAAAATATTAAGTGGAGAAAAAGAAAAGTAAGACATGGCTACCCTCTTTAAGGAGTTAGAAATGCTTCCAAGGAAAGAGACAAAGAGGACAAAACTATGGATCATGTTGAAAGGAAGGCAGTTAAGTGTCACAAGTGAGAGAGGAAAAGCATGTTGGGACTGTGCCAAGGTTTACTTCCTGACAAACAGGCCTAGGGAGACATTGATGACATTTGAGCTACTCTGAAGGATGTCATTAAAAGTAACTAAACAACAAATGAGTAGTTTGGGGGGAATAAGAGAGAGTCATTTTAAACAAGCATTTGGTGTCACTTAAAGTTACATAGCAGCTATGGAAAAATATGAAGCTATAGATTTGGAAACCATGTTCAGAAAGGCAATGCTTATAGACATGAGAGTGAGAAGGACTATTGAGGGGGTAAGATGGGGCAAGTGGAAGCACAGATTTTTCTAAAAAAAAAAAAAAAAAATCACAACTTGAAGGAAGCAGGGGAACCAAAAAAGAAGTGAGAGGTAGAAGGAACATGAGATTAAGGTCTCAGAGACTATAGGGAAAGATAAGTTTAAAAAAAAAAGAGGAAGAAGCATCTGGAAATATGATAGTCTAAATGGTATCTGAAGACTTCTGCTGAACACATTCAGAAGTGCTAGATACAACAGAAGTTTTTTTTTTCTTTTTTTTTAATGCACTAATGGATCTGTGATGGAGGAGTAAACACCCAGAAGCAGGAATGTAGAGAGCAAGAGAACATACTGGCTTTCCCCTTCAGGGTACTCACAGAACTGGTTTTCATGGCCTCTTGGGGTACTAGAGATAGGACATGAAGTCTCAGGCCCCCCAAAGATGGAGTCAAATTAGAAGCCTGGCCTCCTAAGTGCTACTACTCAGGAAAGGGATGAAGGGGAAATAACCACCTTGAGGCTCCAAGAGAACTTACCTGTCTAGAATTTTGGGGGTTGAGGAAGAGAGGAAACAAATCTCTACCACTATCTGCCACCAGGAATTTATAGCCATAAATCAGCCTTTAAGTACTTTATAGCCCAAATCATAAAACCTGGATGGACCCCAAAACATCAAGTGGAGAGTTAATTTATAACCTTCCCAAGTTGGTGGTGCCCCAAGATGTCTGGCAGAGAAAAACACCAATCTTCTTTCAGTAAAACTGCCTTCAATTTCAGCCTGTAAGTATTCTGCAGATAAAGTTCCAAGGAACAGGAGTTTCCAGGTGATAATCAAAAAACATACCAGGAAACTAAGCACCACTTTTTGGTAGGAAAAGGCCATAAAGATATTGGGTATTATATTGATCAGATGCCTACCATAAGCTCTGTTTAATATGCTTGAAGAAATAAAAGGGTCAAGATTAAGAGTTTATAAATAATGGACATACAGATCTAAGAGAATCAAAAACAACTTTTATAACATAAAAACATAATAGTGGATTGTCATGTATGTAAGAAAAATAAATAAATAAATAAATAAAAACTTAATAGTGGAATGAAAAACTCAATAGATCAGTTAGAGTTGTAGTAGAAGATAAAACCAGAAGAAATTACCCGGCATGCATCACAGGGGTCAAAGGATGTTCCTTTAATCAGTATTCTTCATATTTTACATGTTTTGTAAATGTTCTTTGATGTCTACTCAACATTAAAATGATATAACTTTGAGAGGAAGGAGTGGTAAGAGTCAAATAACTGCACAGTTGAAGAGGGTAAAACAAAGGGACTAAAAGTTTTATAACTTTCAAGGTATGAATTGACATTCAGAATAGTTCCCTTGGAGCAGGAGCGCTAGAGATCTGGTTCCAATGTGTTATGGAGCGGATTCTGTGGGGGTGAAGGTGGGCAGGGACCTGATGCTTCTGTGGACAAATGAGACAAGAGCTCCATGAGACAGGCAGTGAGGAGAAGAACCAATCATGTTCAAAGGCTTAGAGGGACATGGCAGAGGCCAGAGAATGGAGGGCCCAGCCTTGAAGGAGGCAGGAAGGGAAGACATTCAAAAGCATGATTAGTTCTTCAATTAGCCAAGTTCACTGCTTATTTAAGAAAAAAGTCCTGACCCAAAAGAAAGCAGACAACTAAGACATGCTTTAGTCTTAAGGCCTCATCTGGGTGGAAAGAAGGAAGTGTGTGCAGGTACTTCTCATTTCAATCCCCATGTGAAAATGAGTTATTCTCCGTTTACCTATTTATTTGGTAATAAGCCCCAAAAGTAATGGTCCACTCAATTTCAGCCTCATTTATTGTTTAAAGATTTTTTCCAGTATTTTATTTACTTATTTATATGTGGTGCTGAGGATCAAACCCAGTGCCTCACACTATGCTAGGCAAATGCTCTACCACTGAGCCACAACTCCAGCCCTTCAGCCTCATTTAAAATGCTAGTGCAATCTTCAGTATTTTTCCCATTTCTCAGCAAAGCAACAAAGACACCGGAGGTGTGGAAGACTTCCCTCCCATCCTTTGGATGTGGGACACAGTGCAAAACCATCAGTCCCTGGAGGACTACTTGGCACAGCAAAGGCCTTGCAACCCAGTTGCTTCTCTCCTGAAATTCAAGTCAGCAAGAACAAGGCACAGCAAAGGCCTTGCAACCCAGTTGCTTCTCTCCTGAAATTCAAGTCAGCAAGAACAAGGTCCCTCATGTAAAGGTTAAATGTACCACCCTCCAAAACAAAAACAAAAACACCACCTTCATGACTATAATCACCTCGTAGAAGATAATGAGCAGGAAATACTACAACACTAAGGAACTCAATCCAGAATGTCACAGAAAAAGGCAAAGTGCATAAACACAAACTTGACCAAATCATGTTCCCCTGAAAGCACTAAGCCTGAATAGTCAAATATGGAAGGAGAAAAGGGAAAATTATTTGTGAAGAATTTTGTCCATTATATAGCTCTGCTTCCCACATTTCCCATTTCTAATTCAGTTGCTTTCTGGACTTAATACTGTGAAATTGAAGAATTTCAACCAATACTTTCTCAAAGTACAACCTGTGGTTTATTTATAATACTACTAATCTTTATGTAGCATCTTTCCTTTGAAGGGCTTAAAGTGTTCCACATATTATTACAATTACTATATTAATAGTCTTGGGGGAAAGTGTATTGAGGTAATCATCCTTATTCCTTATACCTGCTGGGAAAATGGTGTGCTAATAACAGAACAGCTGACATTTATTGAGCACTTATCACATAGCAGGTAGTGTCATAAGCACTTTACATTTAATCCTTACAAAAACCCTATGGAATAGGGACTGTTATTATCCCCATTACAGATGAGAACACTGAAGTACATAAATATTATGGGACTTCCAAGGTTGCAAGCAGGGACGTGAATGAATTGGATTCACACATGGGCCATTGGACTCCGTGGTCCACACTAGTAACCACAAATTGGAAGGGCTCCCAAACAAGTCCCTTCAGGAGTCTCCCAGGCAGTGGCTGCTATAAAACTGGAACTGGGTCTTGGGCTTCATTCTTCTAGCTCTAGACTTCCTGTATGTGAGTGTGCATCCCATGTGTTTATTCACAAACACAATCTTCACTTCAAATTCAAGAAAATCCATGTATGCCTAGAGCTGTGAAGATAGATTTGAGCTTATTAATGCTGATGTTAACTTAAAATTAATGTTATTTTACCATTATCTGAAATAGTGTTTTTCAAACTTTCTTGACTATGATTAACAGTAAGCAATGCTCTTTAACACTATGAATACACACACACACACACACACACACATACATATACATGCACACACACACCTGAAAGAAATGTTTCATGAAACCATACTTACCCATATTAGGTTATGCTCTTTATAGTTTCTATTATATTCATTTTAAAAGTTCTGGTTGCAATCTAGGACACTGATGTTTTAATTTTTTTTTTTTTTTTGATGCTGGCAGTTGAACCCATAGGTGCTTTACCACTGAGCCACATCCCCAGCTCTATTCATTTTTTTTTTTTAATTTTGAGACAGGGTCTCACTAAGTTTCTGATGGCTTCATTAAGCTGCTGAGGCTGGCCTTGAACTTGTAATTCTCCTGTCTCAGCCTCCTGAGTCACTAGTATTATAGGCAGGCGTCGCTGGGATTACAGGTGTATTCTGCCACACCTGGCTCTAGGACACTGATTTTATGGGTCACTAATAGGATGGTTTAACAAACTCTCATCTAGAATTTATACTATCTCTGTCCCATCTGAGTACAAAATGAGCAAACTATAATAAATGAAAGCAATGAAAGAACTTTGCTCCTGAATACATCACCTCAACAAACTCTCTTTTTTTTGCAGTGCCATAAGGTCCTGCTCCTGTGTGCACAATTTTGGTTTCTACCTTTATAAAATGCCACAAATCAGGATTTCAAAATTTCTTTTACCTAAAACTCATATTGAGTTACATGCCATTTATGAAAATTCAGTAAAATTTCTAGTGATTGAAAAGCAAAGCAAAGATAATTCAAGAAAAGAAATGCTTTAGTTGAAATATAAAATGTTATCAAAAAAACATGCAACAATCAAGTTAATGGTTTGGGGTGGACTCTGTGTTGTTAAACAGCTGAAGTTCAATTTGGAGTTTAAGTTCTGACTCAAACACACTGAGTGGTGAAAATACTAATGGGGAAGGAGGCAGAGAGAGCCAAAGGGGTGGTCTGAAGTAAGAAAGCCCACTCACAATCCATTCATCCCACGGCTGGGTTTGGAGCCCAGCTCTCTTGGCCTCCAGACACCATTTCATGGATACAACAGCAAGTTTACTTCTGCCTTCAAATGGCAGTGAAAATCACTGCAATAATCTGCAGCTGGTATAACAGTTGCAATAATATTCATGTAGTGATATTTTTCATGCAGGGACTTTTGTATTGTTCAATGCAATCGGGCTTAGAGCATGCTTCCAGGAAATCCCTTTTTGGCACACTCTCACATTCCCCACTGTGGCAGTTTGGAAACTTTTCTTCCCCTCCTGTCTCAGAGGAATAATTGTCTCTTCTCCTTTCCAAAACTGCCCTACAAATGGGGTTTAATCCCATCCCCCCTCTGCCTTCTCCAGGATCTTGTTTGAGAAAGGGTCCCTTCTCTCTTGCCTTGAAAAGTGGCAAGATTTCTTTCCCCCTTTCCACAAATACAGTCATTCACTGTTCTCAGATGCTAAGGGAGAAAAACTTCTTCCTTGGCTATGGCTGCTACCCCTACTTTTTATTTCAACCACCTACTCTCCCTTTAAGCCCCTGCAAACCGTTTGGCTTCTGTCCCCTCTCTGAGATCCTTTCCTGGAGTCCTAAAAGTTCAACAAACTTAAAGCAGGCCATGGCCGAGGCACTGGGGATACAAAGATAATGAAAGAACATTTCTCCTCCCTTCCATATGTTTCCCCAATGAAATCCTTTTCTGAACTCCCTACTGTCAACAGCCTCTCATCCTTCCTACCACTCAAGCCCCAAACACAATGACCAAGGCAAATTCATCCCTCTTCTCCGACCTCTCTGATGAAACTGCTGCCCAAGTCTGTGAAATCCTTGTCCTACCCCTTTCCACCTGCACACTGGTTCAGGCCCTGCAGCCCTCTCATTTGGATCTCTCAGGCATCTCCCCAGCTTCCTTGGCTCTCCCTTCCCACGGGTTCTACATAATGTTGTCTTCAACAGTATCATTATTTCTGAACCTTCAGTAAGTCTCCATTACTTCCTGAGACACAAGCTCCCCACCCTCACATAGCCTTCCATCAGGTGACTCCAAACCTCCCACTGCAGCCAAAAGCCATGAGTTTACCTTCTTAAACCCCTTGCAATGCTGTGAGCTTTCCCTCCACTGTGTGGAGAATCAGCTCTTGTCTCTATTGGAAATTCCACTTCCTCCACCTCCCCTGCCCACTGGAAATTATATCCATCCTTCAAGGCCCCACATTAACAACTATCAATCCCATGCAGGTTTTTCCAGTCTCCTTCCTGTGAGCCCCCAATGAACTTCCTCTGCATTTCTCCCACACAACTGCATGCAGAGTATCCTACATTAGGCCATGTGTATTTGTCATATCACTTTCCCTATACCTCACATCCCCAAATGGAACTAGGTATCATTTGTCCTGTACTACTTTCTCAAATGCCCTCACCGCTTCCTGACACAGCTCAACACAGAATTCCAAAATGGAAATCCATTTCTGAAACAGTTGCACCTGTTGACTCACTTATCAGGGACTGGCATTCCCAAAACAGTGTCAATACCAATCTGTTTATATCTGCATCTTGTATTGTTTTGGTGACTGACTTAAACATTTTTAAGCATGAATTTTAGTGGTTAAAACTTAAGAGAATGCAATTTCCAAAACTCTGTACGAGCAAATTGGGTCACTCCTTTTCTTTAGTTCATTACTTTATTGACATCCTAAAGGAAGAGACAGGGATTCTCAGCATAGATATGAAAAATATAGCCAAGTGCCACAGCCTGGAGAAAGCAAGCCCTCTGTGGAGGACTGCAGTAACAGCAACACAGAATCCCAAGCTCTGGTACTAGATCCACAATACTCAGAAACTGTCATCATCCTATTGGTTTCCATATGAAGATTTTCCATCATATTCTACTCAATATGAGTAATTAAAAAGCCATCATTATAAAATTCCCATGCAGTGGCTAGGTGTGGCTCAGTGATATATCACCTGCTTAGCGGGTCTGAAGCCCTGGGATTCTATCCTCAGCACTGCAAACAAAAACACCAAAAACAATAGCAAACATTCTTCCCATACAGAAGTCATTATGCTACGGGTGGAAAGACAGATAAAAGGTGATCCCTGACTTGATAAGCTCACAGTATAGTGGCTGTTAGTGACAGCAATTACAACATAATTATTACATAAAGCAAACTGAGGTAAGTGTTCCAACAGAAGGACCTGCAAACTCTAAAATGTGAGAGGTTAAGATGAACCCACCAAGAGGGTACACACATGGCAAGGGAAAGGACCCTGGACTGAGCAACATATTGAAAAACTAGTGTGTGGAGAATGGGCATTTAAGAGACAAGGGGGATACAGGTAAAGGTAATAGCAAAATCCAAACTTGGAAAGCACTGTGTGTGCCCAAGGACCACAGGGCAGTCCTGCATGGCTGTAGTGTAGGATACAAGGTATGAAGAGATCACTGAGTTTTTGGAGGTAGTGGGCTGGGGAGGTAGGGACACAGAGACATGATTGTTTAAATTCAAAACAAAACAAACAGAAAAAAAGGGAAACCAGGTGGAGAGCATTGCTAGATTAGGAAGCCCAAGGAGAAATGGGAAGAAACAGTTGAATTATTAATGAGCAGAATCTATAGGAGTTGGAATTGATGTGCCTATGGGACATGATGCAGAGCAAGAATGAAAATAAGTGACTTCAGATTATGGAACTTGAGCAATTAAGGATTCTTGAACTTGCAGGACTTAAGAGGACAAAGAGCAGGCTTCCTGAACTGCAAAGAGGTTAGGGCACCAAGGAGCTTACAATTCATATGGACTTCCTAAGGAATATTTTTAAAATTTTTTAACTTTATTTTTTATGTGGTACTTAGGATCGAACCCTGTGTCTCACATGTGCTAGGCAAGTGCTCCATCACTGAGCCACAACCCCAGCCCTTTTTATTTGGGGGCGGGGGCTACGGAGGTCACTCAACCACTGAGCCACATCCCCAGCGCAATTTTGTATTTTATTTAGAGACAGGGTCTCACTGACTTGCTTAGCCATTGCTAAGGCTAGCTTTGAACTCATGATCCTCCTGCCTCAGCCTCCAGAGCAGCTGGGATTACAGGCTTGCACCACTGCACCTGGCTCTAAGGAAGATGTTTGAAGGTTACACTAGTTACACTCAAGGACTCTAACAGGGCAAGATTTAGAAGTCATCTACACAGCAGTGACAGCTTAAATCATAGGAGTAAATGAAGTCTTTGAGGTGCAAGTGGGTAACTCAAGAAGAGGGCTGAGAGTGGAACACTGACAAGATGTTTACATTTAAGGAGAAGGCACAGGCAGTAGACTCTATGAAAAATATTTAAGATGGTGTGGGAACACAGAAGCCAAGATGTTCAGGAGAGTATTCAAATTTGTTGAATGTTAAGGAGAGATGGCAGACAATTAGGATGGAAATGAGCCACTAGATATAGCCAGTAAGAGGTTTTGAGCTTTAAGAAGGTATCAGCAATACAGATGGATACTGGTGATGAGGACAGGCTAGAATATTCTTCTCAGAATTTTGTCACTAAAGTGAGAGATGAGATAGTAGTTTAAAGAAAAAGCTAGCCTAATAGTTGACTTTTTTTAAGGGGAAAAGATAGAGAACATGCCAGATAAAGGGAACTGCTGATGATGCATGATTTCATGGAAGGTGGAATAAGGTCTCAGTGCCAAACCTGCTATGTAAGCCAGTCCTGAAATTTCTGATAATGTAGGGCCAGGTATACATAAACCAATACAGAACCTATTTCCTAACTGAATTTTCATAAATCTCATTCTCACTTTCAAAATAATTTAGAAGACGTGTTCACATAAACCATTATATCCTAATAAAGTTAGAAATGTTTCATATAGAAATATTTTAAATCATGTTAAATCAGAAACTTAGAGAAGGCTGAAAATGGATTCAGCGATAATGCTATCAGTGAATTTGTTTTCAAGCATTACATTTTCATCTACAATCAACATGAGACTCATGGTGAGTACTTCATATCCTTCTAAACTCTACAGCCTTTGTGAATGGTTCCTCCTCTCCACCACACATGAACTTCCTATGATTGGAACAACTGCAGGTGAAAGTCAGGGAAAAAGAAACCTTATCTCATTAGATTTGATAAACCTCTGAAATTTATTGCAAGAAATACAATAATAAAAACTTAAAACAAAAATATTTGTTATGCCTTATTCTAAAACTGAGTCTCAAACTGGAATACCTTGGAAGACAGATACTTTTGTAGAGGTCGTTTGACCTAAATAGTTAAGCGTTTGTATTAAGTTTTATATTGATATCTAATCAGATTCTTAATCATAGCCCATAAGAAGGAATGCAACTTTAATATTGGACTTTACTGATGTGTTTAGTGTCTGCAATTTTTTTTTCTTTAAATCATAGCCATATGGTAAATTTTCTATTTTGTTAATGGTTCTCTTTTATTGATGGGCATGCAGTGGGTGTTTCTTGGAAATGGCCAATTTTTATTAAAATACTTCTGGAAGAAAGAAAAAAAAATCCCCAAACATATTAAAAGACAGCTAAAGAGTTATAGGAAGAAAAGCTAGAACACAAAACAGCTCTTCTACATGATCTCTCTCATCACCTTCAGTTTAGTCTGCAGTGTAATTATCCTCTACTTAAAATATAGGTGTAATATATCCTCTACTTAAAATATTTGTTGAAGAATTATGTCCTTGCCCTCTACTTAGCAGGTATTCACCTCCAAGTGTGCTTAGCATCAACCAGAGGAGGAGGGGGATAAGAAGATGCAAGCAAGGCATGACAGAAAAAAGGAAGCCAAGACTGAGACACAATATAATGAAGAACTGAGGACAAGACTCATGGAAAGGTTTAGCTCAGTCACATGGTCAACGCAAGTGTTCCTGGATTGTTTGGTAAAGAAGTAGGAAATGTTTTAGGTAGACATAACACTGGATTTCTGTTATAAATTGAATCTAGAATGACCTCCAAAGGCTCAGGTATTGAAGGCCTGGTCCCCAGCACAATCATGTTCAGAGGTGGGACTTTTAGAAAGTGACTGGATCATGAGGCCTCTGATTTCATCAGTGGAAGGATAATTTGATCGAAAGTGGTAGAAGCTGTAGGAGGTGGGACCTAGCTGAAAAAGTGGGGCCTTGGGGGAATGTTCTAGGGAACTATGTCTTGTCCCTGGTCCCTTCCTCTCTGCTTCCTGGCTGTCATTAGCTGAGAAGCTTTCCTTTACCACACTCTTCCACCACAATGTTCAGTTTTAATCAAGGTTCACAGCACAGGAGCTAGCCAACCATGGACTAGAACCACTAAAACATGAACTAAAATAAATCTTTCTTTAAGTTGTTCATGTCAGGCATTTTGGTCACAGTGATGAAAAGCTGACTAACACACTGCATTTCCTTTTGGACTAAGTCATAGATTATAACTAATTAAATGTGTAATAAATCCATCCTGCAAATATATATTAAATGTTATGAAATGACATTTGAAATGTCATTATTTTACAAAATAAACCTGCCTGCTTATTCAGGTGCTGGATGTAGTACCTATATAACACATATGTATTTTAAAAGTACATTTGCCTAAATGGCATTTGGGATCAGAGGATATGTTCCCATTTATAAGAGGAGCCACAAAAGCCCGACAAGCATTCTCCATTAGCACCAAAGTGAGGAACAATGAACTCTAAGAGCAGACCTCATAGTGATACACAGAGCCACCCCATCCTCTATTCCCTACATTTAAAAGGGCATAGTCAGGGCTGGAGAGCACAAGGCATCCTGGGTAAAGCTCCTGTGCTCAGGAAGGGCTCCCATTGGCCTCCTGGCACTGAGGTTCAGTCACCTGGGTCAATCCATCTTGCAGACTAGCAGGAGAGAGACTTAGTCCTCCTGGAAGTGATTAAATCATATTTAATAAAACACCCCCACATACAAATCACACCAGGAAACACAAGGCAGTGAGTGAGTAAAAGAGAATCCCAGCCCGCAGGCAGTTTACACAGAGAAAGCCTGAGAACCTTCTGATGCTTAGGAGAGCCCTAGAATTTACCAGACTGTGGGCCAGAGGAAAGGCGAATCTTGTGAGGATCTCAAACATATCTCTTCTGCTGTGGCCTTCCTGTTTTAAAGCAAACCTCAGGTTTCTCATATCCTAGGGGGGCAAAGGAGAAATTTGACATTTCAGTCTACCAATAAAGTCACATGAATTAGCAAAAAATCTTTCATTCAATTAAGGGATTAGAAGAGTCACTTACCTAAAATGACAATGAATCTACACTAGTAAAAAATTACTTTACTTTATGTGGTATTTTGAAATAACTCATTTAAGAACACCTGAAAATATTCTATTATAGACATGAAAGTAAAGACAAGACAAAGGAACAAGCAGTAACAAGAAGACAGAGCTAAGCATCATTTGATTAAAAGAAGGAAAACAACCCCTACACATCTTCTTCCATGTCTACATTTACTGGTTTCTAAGAGATTTTTAAATTATCAAATGACATTCTATTCATACAAATTTTCAAAAGAGTACCTGCTATCAAAGATAATCTCAACATTGTTAAACATGTCATTAAAATACAGAAGCTCTCTCCCTAAATGATTGGCATTTTAAGCTCTCATACAAGTAATGGAGTAATATAATTTTACTATCCAATACTGCTTTCATACAGTTTCTATATAACCACACTAAAGTATCTCATATTAGTAATAACTTTACTTTCAGAAATTAATGATGATAACCAGATTTTAAAGGTAGCTTCCCACTATCATGTATAATTATAATGCACCAATGAAAATAATTAAAATATCTTCTAATACACATCTTTTTAACAGGCAGGAAAACCTTTTTTGAATCCAAATGAAATGAGCTACTTTAAATTTCAATTTGTATTATGTATAAAAATATAATACTCTTATTGTCAAGGCTGAATTGTTTTAAGGCTGTCTCTTTAAAACAATCAATCATGGTGCTGGGGATAAGGCTCAGTGGTAGAGCACTTACCTAGATACATAAGGCCCTGGGTTTAATCCCTAGTACTAAGAAAAACAAACAAGAAAAAAAAGCTTAACAAGCAGTCATGGTGCTGTGACTGAGTGGTAGCTAAGCACTGAAAACATTATACTTTGCAATAAACTCTGAACTGTCATTTCAGAAAAATAAGCACTATGCTACGCCCTGCAGCTACCTCAGGAGTGAGTCAGCCCCAATCCCTGCCCTATTGGGCATCACAAACTTTATACTGTTCAGAGTGATTTTTTGTTAGTTATCCCCAGGTACTCTTAAAGATTCATAAGTCGTCAGTCTGAAGGACCAGAAAAGGCTTCATCATCTAGAAGACATCCCAAAGGGTAAAGGAAGTATGAATGAGACTCTCAGATCTCTAATGAATACCCTGAGATCCATCACTCTCTATACAATAACATCTACTGGGCCTTACCAGATCCAGGATTCTGTGCTTTTTTTTCCTCCTTTCTATCATTCTTGGGATGGAACCTACGGCCTTGCACATGCAAGGCAAGTGGTCTACAACTGAGCCATATCCCAGCCTTTACTTTCATTTTTAACAGCATGTAACTGAATAAAATCCAACAACCAATTTAAATCACGTCCCCAATACACTGGGATGTTATTGTCAGTTCATGACACAAAGCAATAATCATCTGAAGGGAAAAATCATTTCAATGGGATGAGATATGCTAAAAGGTACAGCAATGGAGACTTGCAAACTCTGGGCTCAAGGACCTGTGAGGAACTTTCTTCCTAATAGCCATGGGTCAATGATAACTATCTCTAACTTAAATATTTATTCTGCTCTCTCAGGGATTTAAACAAGTACTTTTCATGTGCCAAAGCACAACTGATTCAAGCAACTTCTTTTTGCCATCTGATTCAGATGCAATTAAAGACACTTTCTTGCCAACAAGAAAATTGAAGTGGAAAAGGCAAATGACTCACAGGCAGTAGATCACCAAATCTGTAACAGAAATAGGAGCATACACTAACTGCTAAGTTCTACCTGGCCTCCTCAGAGTTTGACTCATCAGGGCAACTGGTAAAGATCTCCCAGTCAGACCTTCAATCTATTTATAAACTGGGTCTTATGTTGATATGATTGATTTAATGAGGTGCCAATTTCTAGAAAGCATTTCCAAAGAAACAACACATATCACTGTTGTCTTTGAGTCAAGTAAATGAGAATGAGGAAGAGAAAGACAGAGAAGGCTCTGTAATAGTATGGTTTTGCTCTATTTTCTAAAAAAAGATTCCAAATCTTGAGCAGGGGCTACCATGAGTCTTGCAGGGCAAAAATTCGTATATGCAGAGCTACCTTCTCCCCTGGTACTGGACAAGGTCTCCTAGGACTTATGTTCACCATGTGAACATTGCTATTGGCAAGTATAAACCCTTACATGCACAGTTGGGATAGCTAAATGTGTAGGGGTTGTTAGACTTGCTTTGGAAGACAAATACAGTTGTACTATGGTTACTGAGTGCAAGTGCAAGAGAACCTATGAGTGAGTCTTGATACCACTGCAGCAGATTTCTCTGTAACAACATAAGGTCTGTTACTGACAATATGAGGTATAACTCTTGCAACTTTGGTGCATCTGGGAGATAATTTAGCTAAAAACCTATGCTATAACATTGTATACATATGTGTGTATGTTTGTGTGTGTATGTGTGTGTATACATATATATTTGTATAAGTAAATGTAAAAATAAATTTTTATATTTTATAAAATATACATATATTTATCTGTACATATGTAAGATTTGAGAATTATGCCTAATGAGTGTTACTAAGCCTTTTGTTCTTATAATAAACAAAGGGTAAGAATGTGCTTTTGTTTTATTAATTTGGGGAAATTCATATTTAAGTAAGTTTTCCTATTGATAAGGCAGCAAATAGAATTTTTTAAAATTCCTCCTAAAATTAGTCACTCCAAAGTCTTCAAAATATCAATCATGGACTGGGGCTATGGCTCACTGGTAGAGCACTTGCCTGGTGTGTGTGAGGCCCTGGGTTTGATCCTCAGCACCATATAAAAATAAACAAAGTAAAAAATCCATTGGCAACTAAAAAATATTTTTAAAATATTTTAACCACATTTTTCCTTGAGTGCTTTAATGCATCACTCTACTTCCCAATAATCCTTTTATGCAAAACTCAAAAAAAGTCCTTCATAGTAAATCTCCATACTTCTAGATTCCAAAGGGTAGACAGAAACCAGGATAATAGATGAGGCACAAAGGTAGTTCAGATAAAAACAAAAACCAGATAAGGTAGGGAGTAGTGGAGAATTTCAGTTCAAGCTTGTTTCTGGTAGAGTGTACTTGTTTTGATCATTTATAAATAGAGAGAAAAATACTGTACTGGATTCAAAGTCCAAACCTAAGGAGAAGAGGTTGGTCTTTAGAAATCACAGTGCACAAAGCCTTGGAATAGGAGACTTGGGTTTTCATTCTGGCTCTTCCATTGGCTCCTTGGAAAACCCCAGGCAAGTCATGTTGTTTATCAAAGGCCTCATTCCCCAATTCATGGAATAAAGAACTTAGATTGGTCAGGGGTCAGCAAACTTCAGCCCAGGTCACTTTTTGTATGGGTTCCAAGCCAAGAATGTTATTTTATATTTTAAAAGTGTTGGAAACAAAAACAAATTTAAAAAATTAAAAAAATAAAAGTGTTGGAAACAGAGAACACAAAAAAGAACAGGTGAAAAGAAATCCTATGTTGCCCACAAAGCCAAAAATATTTGCTATCTGGCCATTTAAAGATAAGGCTTGCTGACCTCTGTGCTAGAATGATGGGATGATTCATAGTCACCTGACACAGTTGGAAGCATTACAACCTTCCAGGTCCCATCCTTCAGAGATTATCTTAAAGTAGGATCTGGGGTAGAACTCAAAGACCTACATTTTTTTAAAGTTCCCTAGATTGTCCTGATGCATATCTAGGTTTGAGAACTACTGGGACAAATGGCTTCCAAATCCCTTCCAACTCTTTCTAAAATTCGGCATGTGCTACACATAGTAGTCTTCTGATACCCAATAGCTGGAAAATGGGTTTCTTTGCCAGAAAATTTGGCCTGCTGTTTACAAAATGATTGATTACCTTACTGTCTTTGGAGTCCAGGTTTGGCATTTTTTGGGAAATTTTAGTAGTCACCAAACTCTTTGAGCCTTGGGTTTGCCATCTGCAAGCTATCTACCTCTATGTGCTATGCTGAGGACTGAATGCAAATAACCTTGCCTGTTTTTGGATGGACATGGTTGCTCAATAAACAGTTACTATTTTATCTAAATTTCTCCCACTTACCACCCTAAAACACAATAGACCACTACCTCTGAAAACTAAGCAAAATTAACAAAGTTCATTGGAGGTAAGGGCACATCCCATTTAAAATATCTTGTATTCCTTTTTCCTTTCATGGTACAAAGGTGTCTAAGCTAGTAACACATGACATGAAGGGTCATTCAGAACAGACTAGAGCAAAAACCAAAAATGTTTAGATTTCATCTATAAAGTTTTCTTCCTACTCAGTCACGCTAACAAACTGTCCAGTTCTTCTAGTCCTCATGCACGGTGACCACAGAGGGTCTCATATATGAGAATGCACACTCAAGGCATTTCTGGAAATCTCAAATCATAAGGGGAGAACCATTTCTAGAACCTTACATGAACAAGAGATTTTGAAGTTTTAAGCCCACATTAAATTTCTACTATCATTCAACATTTATGTGTCTCTTTCTTTGTTTAAGAAAAGTACTGAATCTCTTACTTTACAAGTAATATCTAGACCATAGGAATTTTCTCCTCTACTTGTCGCGCCTCCCATTTTTTCAATTCTTGAGATCACACCCAGAGGAACATCAAGTATTAGAGCAGAATCCTGTAATGGACAAAAATACAAAAGTCAGTATTTCTGTTGGTATAATTAAAATATCAAAAACATGTAAAAATAACCATAAGATTTCAAGGTGGGTTTCTTTTTTTTTTTTTTAGAAACCTGGCCCTTTTACCACTTTCTGAACAAAAATATGATATAGATCACACATGAAAGAGCAAGCATTAAGATGGCCATATATATAATCAAAATGCATCCCTAAACATTCTCCATTGTACATTGCCTACTGGATAGAAACTAAACTCCTAGGTACATAATTCCAGGCCATGACATTACTCACAGTCTCTTTCTGTAGCTTCTCTCCCACAACATTCTGCCTCCAGCAAACTGAGCCCCTCCCCCATTATTCAGACACTCCATCTATCATCAAGACATATATATGCTTTGTTTAAGGCATTTCTTTTGTCTAGAATGATTTGTCTTCCCCAGCTACCAAAATTCTCCCTATGGGTAAAGCCCTGGCTTAGCAAGAATCATCTCTTATGAAACCTTGCTTCCCATTTAGATCAGGCAAATTAACCACTTCCTCCTTCAAAGTTTCCACAGCACTTGAGACAGACTCCCATCACATCACTTGCTTCGCTCTGTCTTGTTACCATGACTTTATGTCTTTATTTCCCCATTAGAACCTGGAAGCAGCACTTGTCTCAAGCATGAGTGCACTTCCCAAAGCAGAAGGGCCCAAATACACAGCAATGCTTCTCTAGCATTTGCTAACCAATGCTGGGTACAACTGGTCCATAAAACTGCGGGCATGATGGAATCGGGTTAGTGAAGTAATACCACAATCATAACAAAAGCAGCAGCCGCCACAGATGAAAACCTCATCTTGCCAAGTACTGCCATAGGGACTGTTGTATGCATTTTCTCATTTTCTCCTTACAACCATCCCAGGTTGAAGATGGAGGAACCATATTTCTGGCTGTTGCAACCAAAGTTTTAAGAACCTTCAGTAACTTGCTTAGTGAATATGGGGTAGGGTTGAGATTCATCAAAAGAGCCATAACAACAGCATTACACTTTGACCCAATCGTTTCACTCCTAAGAACTATATAGCTATCCTTCAACAGGAGGAGAAAAAGATACATGCATGAAGATGCTCTTTGGAGCCAGAGGTAGCTATCAGGGTAGAAAACGTTAATCAACTCAATGGAATGAGTTGTGGTACATGATCAAACAAGTCCAAGTGGAAAAAAGCAGCATATCAGTATATAAAATTCACTATAACAATAACAATATAAAATCTATATTCATATGGTTGAAAGCATAAGGGCTACATAGTTTTTTTTCAAATCTTCATATGCTACATAGTTTTTAATCCAAAAATTTATTTGATGTTGTGTTAAGATGACTTTGACAAAAAAGAAAAAAAATTAAAGTTTTTAAATTTTTGTTCCTTAAAAATATTCTTTTGTGGGATATAAAAAAGTATTTCTTTTATTTTAGATGCTTCTCCTTAAAAGATCATATAAACACTAAGTTTCTTCATAAAATATAAATATAGCTCTAGATAATCTGGATTATCTAGAAATTCAAAAAGTATAATAGAAGACTGTGTTGCATCCATACTATGGAATGATATTCAGCAACAAAAATGATTGAATTAGCCAGGTACAATGGTGTACACCTGTAATCCTAGGAACATGTGAGGATGAAACAGTAGGATCACAAATTTGAGGCCACCCTGGGCAACTCAAATTTGCCTGTCTCAAAATGAAAAAAAAAAAAAAAAAAAGTGAAAAGGACTGAGGATGTTGCTCCATGGCAAAGCAGCCCTGGGTTCAATCCCTGGTACTGGAAAAAAAAAAAGAAGAAGCAGCAGCAGCAGTAGTAGTAGAAGAAGAACCAAAGATATATGCTTCTTGGATGAACTTTGGGGGCATCATGCTGAGTTATTAAAGTCAACCTCAAAAGATTACATACATAAAGTGAATACATAAAAAAAATTAGTAAAATTCAAGTATGGTCAGAGTCTAGTTAACTATATCATGACAAACAACTTCTTGGTTTTGATAAAGCAATATAATTACTGGGGGAGCTGGGTAATAGGTACAGGTAATCTCTCTATACTCTTTTTGCAAGTTCTTGTGAGTTCATAATTATTTAAAAATAAAAAGTCAAAGAAATGTAAGTATAGTTATCATGTAGAGAAAAGAGCACAAGCTCTTAACATGGACAAAATTGGAGTTTTGACATTTATTAACTGCACAATTCTGGCAAATTACTACTATCTCTAGGCCACATTTACCTGTAAAGTAGGGATGATAAGAGATAATGGATTTAAAGTACCTGGCACAGTGCCTGTCAATGATAGCTAGAAAATAGTGGAAGTCATTATTATTATCATCATTATCAATGATGACAAAGAACATCTTAGTATTTGGAAAATGTAACTGTGCTCTGCAAATATAGCAGATTGGTATGCTCTAGCAAGCAACTGACAGATCTCTCTGTAGTTATAAGGAGGCATTTTAGCTATTGTCATGGGGTCAGACACTTCACCACATATCTTAAATCGAAATGCTCAAAAGGAAAAACACTACTTAGTAACAGTGTGCATACACAGCTGCATATGATGCTGTATTTACTTCTCACTACAGTCTAGTTAATAAAAACATTTTGTTATGCTTAGATTATATTAAGATTTATGAGTGTGAACTGTATCTAAGTGTCAAATTTACACACTAAATATATAGACTAGTTGCTAAATAAAAGTTTGATACTTTAATATCAACATGGAAACAAGAATGTTTAAAAGTGAAAGGAAACCTTGCTCTTCTCTGTCCTTTTGTAGAGAAAATTATATAGCTCAGACTGCTCTGGCCCTACACAAAAGGAGAAAACAAGACCATGAGGAGAACCAGCCAGGTCCTAACCAAAGGCACCTACAGTCTAATGAGGCTACTTGCCACATTTTCCCTGAATGACACATTCAAGATCTGATAACTCAGCAGGCCAAACAGGAAAGTCCAGGAATAGGAAAATTAGCCTGTCTGGAAACCTGAGTCATCACTATCTAAATATCATTCAGTATTAAAGAAGACTCAAAGGTTTGCTCTAACTTAAAATTCTGTGCCTCTATACGTCTATCTAAAATAGTTTAGAAACAAGTATAATAAACAAGCTAAAATAGTACATTAGTTTCCTCCCTCCCTTTCTCATGTACAGTAAGTAACAGGAATTGGATAATGGGGTTCATGAGGATAAGCTGCACAATGCTATGGTTTGGAAATGTAGTGTTCACCAAAAGCTCATTTATGAGACAATATAAGAATGTTCAGAGGTGACACGATTAAGTTATGAAAGGTATAAACTAATGAGTGGATTAATCCACTGATATGGATTAACTGGATGGTTAACTGTAGACAGGGTGTGGCTAGAGGAAGTAGGTCACTGGGAACAAGTCTCTAGGGTTTATATTTTGTCCCTAGTAAGCAGAGCTCTCTGCTTCTTGGTTACCATGTCCTGAGCTAATTCCCTTTGCCACATCCTTCCATCATGATGTTCTGCCTTACTTTGGGCACCAAGCCATGGAGTGTGTCGACCATGGAACCTCTAAAACCGTGAGACAAAATAAACTTTTCCTCGTCTACATTGTTCTGGTCAGGTCTTTTGGTCACAGAGATGGAAAGGTAACTAAAACACAGAATTGATCTCAAGGAACTCAGGCCCTACCTCTACTTGTCATTTCAACAATGTTACATAAATGGAATCAAACAGCTCGTGACCTTTTGAGATTGGCTGAGCATGATGCCCCTAAAGTTCTATCAGGGAGAGAAGACATGTGTATCCAAATACACGTGATACAGTTTGTATCCACACAAATTCCCTGGGGAGTATGGCAGGGTTAGGCTCACAGTGAGAACCACGGAATGCTTTTTACACTTTTTCCTGGTAGTGTGGATGAACCCAGAGCCTCACATATTGAAAGCATATGTTCTTGCACCAAGCTGTATCCCAGCCTTTACAGAAAGCTTTTTGAAAAGAGGAATGCCAAGTTCAAATGGTGTATTATGAAGATAAGATTTATCTAGCAGCACCAAGCATTCTGGACTAGTAGAGAGAAGATGATGCCCACTCCTTGATATCATAGAGGCTCATGCTTTAGTACAAGTGAGAGACTGAGGATCTAAGAGTGGAGGGCAACTGAGGTAGAAAGCAGAGAAGGAGATTAGCCTGGGAAAGAATCGAAATGACCGGAATTAGGCCCAGATCTCTGGGATGGATGAAGATGGTTCCACAAAAGATGTGAAGAACATAGGAGAGGGTTTGGCAGAAAGATTGAGATGATCAGATGTAGACACAGAGTTTGAGATTGTGATGAATTAACCAAATACAGATGATTAGGAGGTAGCTGAAACTATAGAACTGGAAGAGATCCCACGGACACCTCACACTCAAAAAGTCCGAAACCAAACATACGATTTTCCTTTTTTCAAACAAGGTTTGGAGAAGTCTTCTCCAAGGTATTCTACCTCGGTAGCTGGCACTACATCCCTTAACCCCACAACCACCGTTTCAAAAGCTACAAACCAGGGAGTCATCCTTGACATTCCTTTCTCCACTAGCCTTGACCTAATCACCATGTTTACCTTGAATCAATCTCCATTCTGTCAAACTCTCTCCAACTCTGCAAGCAACTTCTCTGGACCACTGCAATAACCACAATCGTTCCTGAATCCACCATGGTTCCTATTATTATCTGCCCTGACATAGCAGCCAGGGTGATCTTCTGGAGAAGCACATCTGATGCTATCATTACTCTGCTCATCCCCTTTAAAGCTTCTCATTGCTGAATTCTAAAAACCTAAATCCCAGGATTGGGGGGCTCTTGGTCCAAGGACTCAAAAATTCAATTAGGTAGGAGGAATCAGTTGAAGAAATCTAATGTACAACATAGTGACAACAGTTAATAACATATTGAATTCCTAAAAAATTACTGAGAGAATAGTTTTATGTGTTTTCACCACACAAAAAAATAAGTGTATGAGGTAATGTATATGTTAATTAGGTTGATTCAGCTGTTTCACAATATATGTTCCAAAACCTGTTGTCCATGATAAAGGCAATTTTATCAATTTAAAAAGTAATTAAAATAAAAATAAATAAAAACTAAAACAGAAATCCTTAAGATGCTTGGTAAGACCTAGGTCATCTGGCCACCATCTACCTCTCCCATCTCATGCCTCTCGATTCTCCTTCCAGTGCAGCTATAATGTCATATTTCCATTCTTCCTTTGGTCTCAGGTCCTCCCACATGCTGCTCTCTCAGCTTCTTTTCACCTTCCCAGACCCTGTCTTGAATCTAGGTAACTTGCATTCAGTCTTCAGACCACAAGTACAGTACTATTTTCTCTAGAAAATTTCCCAGGCTCCTCAAACTCATGTGTTCCTATATTACTTTCACATGACATGCTCACAGCTAGTTATTAGGCATTGCTGTGATTACATAACACCTATCAATCCCATTGGGACCATAAGCTCTGTGAGGGAGAAGCCACATCTGCTATGCTCCCCACTAGATCCTAGTGCCTGGCACAGTGCTCAACATGCAGCAGGCTCTCAAACTTTCCATGAATTAAAAATAAAAGATTAGGACTGGAGCTACAGGATAGGAAAGCAACTGACAATTGAGAAAAAAGAGGAAAAGGACAGAACTTGGGGGAACCTATAAGTTTAGGAGGTCAGAAGGAAAAAAAGAAGCTGTATAGAAGGCAGAAGTGGGAGAAGAACCAAGAATGCAAGGAACCAAGAATACTTGGAGAAAAGTGTGGTAAGCCATTCTTATAAACCGTGGCCGCCATTAGAAGATGGCGCCGGCTTCCACTGTGGCCTGTGATAAACAACTCCTTTTATGGAGAGTTGGCGCGCAATCCCTTTCCACCCTATGAGAGAGATCCACGTGGCGGCTGGGGATTGGGACGCGGGGGGCTTTATTAAGCTGTGCTTGGGTGTGTTCGGGCGGCGGGCGCTAGAAGATGATACATGACTCAAGGCCTGAATAAACTGCTGAAAGAAGAATCCTGTGTCATGTTTTCCCTTGCCGGCGAGGGGTCGCGACAGAAAAGAACAAGAAAAGAGAAGTGAACCCTATGGATCACTGCAGAGAAGTTAAAAAGTCAAGTACTAAACCAAGGACTTTGGAGCTGAACAGTGAACAATTAGTTTCAATAGGGAACAGAGAAGCCAGACCACAAGAAATTCAGGAGTCAATAGTCCCGAAGTGGAAGTGGCATGTGAAGATTATTTTTTTAAGTTTGGCAAAGAAATGGAAGAAAGAGGATGATCATAACAGGAGTAGCATGGATATAAGAAGTTGATATAAAAATAAAGACTTGAGTAGACCTGCAGAGTTGGAGGCAGATCAAAAATGATGAAAACAAAAAAATGTAAAACACAGAATAACCACTGGTTACTACAGCTCCAGAGGAGCTAAAAAGAGAAAGGTGGGCTGGAGATACAGCTCAGTAGAGACTGCTTGCCTAGCATGTACAAGGCTCTGGGTTCAATCTCTAGCACTGTGGGGGTTTTGGGGGGAGATTCAAAGAAAGGGATTTGCTATGGAAAAGAAGATATCTAGTTCATCCCTCTCAAATTGGAGGGAAGAAAATGTGGGTGCAAACAGACATCATTAGGTGGTGATGAAGGAATTTATGGGAGCTCAGAGACTGATTTGTTCAGTAGTACAAAAGACGCGGTCAGCTACAGAGCAAGGAATATTTGTCACTGAAGTGATGCAGACGGTAGCCCATAAACTCTCCATTGAGCATAGGATAGGAACAAGGGCTAAAGGAATCCAGGGTATTGACAGGAAGTTTTTTAAAAACTTGTTTTAAAACATCATGACAGATTTCAAAGTATTTCAGATATTAGATTAGGAATGTTCAATCTGTAGCAAGGATCCTATTTTCTCAGAGAAGTGCCCATTTATGGACACATTAGGATGTCTTATTATTATAGTCTATCTAGCATTAGTTTACTTCCTTTAAAATGAAAAGAGGTACCAAATCCACTAGACTGAAGGACCTAAAAAAAGAAAATTTTAAAAAAGTTTTCAATGTATTTTCTGAATGAAAATTACTACAGGAATCCTTTTAGCTTATGATGAATGGGCTGGCCTTCTTCTGAGAAAAAATGTATGTCTGGCTTTTACATTCCCACAATGGAAGGTAAACTTTGCCTCCCCTCTTGGTCTTGGTGGTACCCAAGGCTTACAGCTCCAATGGCAGCCACTGAAGGCTATAAAGGAAATGAAGCTCTGCTGTACTTGTTTGATATTCTTAAGTAGCATGATACCCAGCACTTGTCTGAAGGCTATTTCGAAACCAGGTATTTTAAAGACAAGAGTTTCACATATATACAAGCTGCCCATCTTGATCCTGTAAGTTCTGTCTCTACACTGAAACCCAACAGAAAAGCAAAATAGTATGCATTGGCCTAGTCCTTCACTGAAGCAACTGTAACAAGTAAAAAAAAATAATGTTGTAAGCTCTGTTTTTATTGAGGGTGTTATTCACTTTTTCATCACCGTGACACAAATACCTGATGCAAACATCTTGGAGGAGGAAAGGTTTATGTAGGCTCACGGTTTTAGAGGTTTCAGTCCACAGTTGTCTGGCTTTATTGCTCTGGGCCAGATATGAGTTGGAACATCATGGGAGGACAGGGCAGAGTAAAGCTTCTCAGCTCATGACAACTGGGAAACAGAGAGAGGGAGGGGGGAGGACCAGGGACAAGATGTAGTGCTCAATGGCATGCTCTCAGTGACATAGTTCCTCCAACCAGGCCCCACCTGCCCACAGTAGTCTATTTGAATTATTTATCCATCAAACAGATGAATCCACTGATGAGGTTAGAGACCTCATGATCTAGTAATTTCTCCAGTGAATACTGGTTGAAGACTTGTCCCCTAATGTGAAATGGGGATCAATAACACGAGTGTTTTGGTGACATTCCAGATTCAAACTGTAACATAGGGTTAACAAAAGAACCACATAATTGAACATGATTTGAAACTCTTATGGTAATACTCTACCTAAAGAATTGACTCACTGTTATCATCCTTTAAAGAAAAGTTAAACAACAAATTTCTCCTTGAATTTAGTCCAGGAAGAAAATGCTGTTTCTGACATTGTCAGAAAATGAAAGCTGTCTACCAAACATGGTTCTTATATTGCCAGCAATCTTAAACCTAAAGCCAAATTCTAATGCCCAAGAGTAATAATCTGCTCATCTGGAAGGCCCCCAGTCCTTTTGTTTCCTACACACCTCCTATATTCCATTCTAGCTTCAAGAGATATGTGAAATAAATCCAGAGTGAGAAACACCAAGTTTAGGAAGGTGATTACTTCAGGAATAAAAGGGAAGAAGAGGATGGCAGTTCTTCAGCTGCATACTGGATCTTTATAAGGAATGCCATGTAGGTGGGGCAACAGCACCAGAAAGGATGGGGCAAATACAAAGAAGACTGCAAAGAAATGAGGACCAGGAGACAGATTTAACTCCAGGGTAACAGGATAAAAAGTAATACCATTAAGACAAATAAGAACACCTACTGAAGGAACTAGGGGAGGGAGAAAGAGTTGAATAGTTTCCACTTGACCCTGAGTGTGAGATGCCAGGAAGAAAGTCAAGAGAACTCTAGCAGGTGGTAAGAAGTGAGAAATTTGGGTACAAAAGGTTAGCACCAGGAGAAAAAGGAAGCCACAGGAATGAGCCCAGGTAGCATCTGCTTTGCCTGCCAGTTGTCAGGCTCAAATGAAAAAGTGCACAGAAAAGGGCTTGGTAAACCCTAAGGAGCTTTGTCAACACACAATTTTATATTCAGAGAAGTGATTGAAGCCAAGGGGAGAGATGAAGCCATAGGGACAAGAATCAATGGAGAGGAGCTTGCTGAGGCCTGGAAGCTGCACAAGCTTTACAGCAAGGACAAGGTGGAAAGATCAAGAGAAACCAACTGGACTCCCCTCTGCAGGATCTTTTCCCAATGGGGCTCCTCGGGGACACCCTCCCTGACCTATTCTCATTCTTTACCTTACTGACCCCTGATCCATTTCTGCTCCCTTCCTTCCTGAGATGCTAATCTCCTCCTGATTTCTACCACAGCCTGTTCTTGGGAGCTTTTCTGTGGCTGTCATGGCTCCTGCTTTGTTTTCTCCATGTGCTCTTCTTTCTTTCCTCACCATGGAAAAAGGTTTCTTTAGGCCAGGGTTTTCAGCTCACCCAAAGTGATCTCACAGACTTAGGTCATTTTCTTCATTCCCAATATACTATTAACTTCTGAAGCTTCAGAGTCATGTTTCCAACTGTGACTGAGACATATTCATCTATAGCTATATAGCTGTAAGCCCACATCTTCACAACTATTTCACCACTGGGCTAATATACAACAAACTCCTTTCTCCTGTAATGTCTTTTTTGATAAATGATAGCATGTCCAATCATTCAAGTGAAAAACTAAGGGAGTCATTCTTGATTGGACTCTTTCCTTCAACTTCTACCTTCAAATGGTCATCCACGTTTCCCATGGCTATTTCCTCCTTTATATCTCTACTACAACTGCATTAGGCCCTTCTCACTTACTTGGAAAACCAAAACAAATTCCTAATGGGTTTTCCTGCTTTCAGTCATCCCTACCACTATTCCGTTATCTATGCAGAATTCTCCTTCTGAAATGTGTATCTGGTATATCATTCTCCATACAAGATATATACTGCTTAACTATGACTTATGCCAGGCATGGTGGTGCACACCTATGATCCCAACAACTTGGGAGGCTGAGACAGGAGGCTTGCAAGTTCAAGGCCAGCTTTTGCAACTTAGCAAGACCCTCAGCAACTTAGTGAGACCCTGTCTCAAATTTTTTAAAAAATGGACTGGAGATGTAGCTCAGTGGCAGAGTGCCCATGAGTATAATCCCCAGTCCCAATGAAAAAAATTGTGACTTATGAGACTCCTGAGGTTGCCTCTTCTTCTAGCCTCATCTCCTGTTGTCCCCCGCTACTCTCTCCTGAGTTTTCAGCTCCCACAGAGGACTCAACCATCCCCATAGTATAGATATCTGTATATCAACATGGAAAACGCACAACGTGGATACGGAAACCCTTTACCTGCTATGTTCATCCTGTTCAGTTGTTACCATTTTTCCACATCTCAGTTCAAATTTCACTCCCTCTAAAAACATTCCATGACTCATCACACTGGAGTGACCATCCTCTACCTTGTTTCCTCACAGCATTACGTGTACCACTGTGGGTGGGCTGTGTTATATGTCATGTGTCATCTCTATGTCCCATAAGGCTGTGTGGGCCTGAAGGCATAGCATTATTCACCTAGCACAGTATATGATTCATCATGGTGCTCAGTGAATGCTACTGGTTGAAGACATGAATATGTGAATGAGTACAGGGTTTTCTTTCTCATCCACTGCAGGACCTAAACCCAGTGTGTTCCTGTGTAGGAAATCTAGAAGCAATTTTTTTCATGCCAGTCTTCCAGATGGGTATTGTCTCCATAGTACTCCCTTTTAGGGTCACAATATTAACCTAAAGTCAAGTTCCTTAGCATCTTCAAGGTCAAAAAATAGCTATGGGATTTCTGAACTCCAGAGGCAATGTTGGTATGCAAGATGCCACAATTTGGTAGGGTCCACACTGTGGTCAACCCAGTGACTAGTCCTTTACAAATGTCTCAGGAACACCAACAACTAGAGCCTATTCCCTTATGGGTTCACTTGAATAAACATTTATTAAGCAACTGCTGTCTACTGAATGCTACACTAGCTAGGCCTGGAGGACCAAAAGGACTAAGTATTTGGTAAGGCCACAGACAGATCAGCAAGCAAATAGAATTCATTTGTTCAACACATACTGACTGAGCACATATGCCAGGCTCTATCCTAAGAGCAGAGAGAACACAGTGAACAAACAGATAAGCATCTCTGTCCTCAGACAAACAACAAACAGAAGGAACCAGAGATATAAAATAGGAGGAAGTAACAAGTGCTCAGGAGAAAAAAACCAAAGATGAAAGAGGGTATTAAAAATGTAGCTAAGGTGGCCAGGGAAGGTTTTATAGCAATAAGTATTAACTGAGGCTGCAGGGATGTAAAAAGGAAGTGAGTCCTTCAAGGAAAGCTGGAGAAGGCTCTAGAGAAGACAGGACTTTTGAGGTGGGTTCTCAAGGACAAATCACAGCTTTTGAAAGGGACAGAGAAGGGGACATCTGGGTTTGGTTAGAACAACACATGCATGATGGGGAAAACGAAGGGGCTTTGTAGGGTGGGAGAATAGTGTGTTTGGGGAGGAGGGACGTGAGTCAGAGCTACAGAAATGAGGATTTTATACCATATCAAGAGAAGTGATTTTATTCTATAGACAACAGGAAGCCAATGACAGTTTCAGAACTAAGAAACCAGTTGGTTAGCCTGGCATAAAGGAGGACCACTGTGGAGGCAGTGTTCAGGGCAGACTATACAAAGAGAGCCAGGTAAAAAGCAGCCACTGTGGCAATAAAGCACGTACCACCATTCCTTGACTTCCCAGGGAAAAGGGAGGCAGGGAATCTGTCCGTTACACCTTACAAAATAGGAAAGCTGACATTGAAATCAGACTGCACACATCTACACTTATCTCTCCCACTACGGTGTTTACATACCTGCAACAAACAGGTGTCCACTTCAAAATGCCAGTGAGATGACAGCTTTTTGTCAAACACACACACAAAAAATTTTCATATTTTACAGCAGAATCCACAATTAACGTTCTTGTTTAGGACTTTAAATGAAGAAACACTATGTTGACTCTTTTTAGGCATTGAAATAGCATTCATTATATGATGATTTTCTGCTATTAGCTGCTTTCTTTTGTACTTGCATTAAATGTTATGGTCAATTGCTCATAATGCTCATGTCAAACTTAGTGGAAGAAGAAATATGTTAGCAATCACTGTCACACAGGCATTTGATTTACCCACTAAATGCTAATCCTTATCCTGAAGTGTGCCATATGAAAACAAAATAAACAAAATTTGCTAAATGATTTCCCAACTAAAAAAGTGATACATACTCATTCTAGGTATTTTGAAAAATATTGACAAGTAAAAGGAAGAAAACAAATCATGTGCAATTCTACTCTGGATATCCCAAGTGCAGAAACTTTTGGTTTATTTCCTTTTAGATTCTTCTAGACATTACTTTATTTGTTTTATGTAGTTGAGATCACACTATAGTTACGATCCTGTCATAGCACCACAGTTTAAATTAATTTTCTCAGTTTGTCACCAGTGGCAGCATAAAATGGAACTAGGTACTGCTCATTTCTCTGTCCCTTCGTTAACCTGGTTCTATTTGTCTGAACTCTATCTAGTAAAGCAATGTCCCTCCTAAAATGTGCCATCTGGACTTGAACCCATCACTTCAGATAGGGTTACCATCTCATTTTGTGCAGGCATTATAGTATACTTCTGTTAATTCACCCTCCAGATATATTAATTTTTAATTATTCATATCCCATAACTATTTCAAAATCACTTAGACCCATGTCAAGAAAGAACTTCTTCATCCTTTAATGACACAAATGATTTTTACTAAGTAAATGTTATCTATGCTGATTTTATATTATAAATTTTATATAGTTTTGCTCTAATATGCCAGCTGATTAAGATCAATTCAAATCCCAACTCTGTCATCTACCACCTTGACTAATTTGCTGCTTCTGACATGTTGGCCATGCATTGCATTAGGGGCACTGCAGAGTAAAGGCCTTGCACAGCAAGATGTTAGTGACCATCCTTCTTGGCTGGCATTAAGCCTTTAATATACAGCCTATAACCCCATGTAAAATGCACTGCCACCACTTGGCCCAGGTCTAATAGGGGTTGTTGTATGCCTTGATAATATGTTCATACCACTCCCATTGGTTTCTTTTTCTTCTAGGTACTTAAGTCATCTATTTAAAATGATGAACTGTAGAATTTTTACCAGTTGCTGTGAATTTCCAGAATCTTCTTTCCCATTCTGGAAAACTAAAATATTCACTTATCTCTGGAGTCTTACCTAGAAGTCTGACCCAATTCACAGAAATAAAATGCTCAGTCCCAGGACCCTGTGGCTTGCTCCATGTACCCATCCCTATGACTACCTTGCTCACAGGAGATACAAGAAGACTTTACAAGTAGACTCCCATAGCTAAGGTAATATGGGTAAGAAATAGCACTTTTCAGAATAGAGACATAATAATGAGCATAATAAAAGAATTAAAAGTTACAAACTAATCTAGATATGAATTATCTGAAAGAAAAAGTGGGCTAAGAATAATAAAACAAAAGCTAGATTTTCTCCACTGATGGACTACTCTCTCAAGTATGTGCCCTAAGTCCATCCCATGTAAGTGTACCTACCCCTTCAGGCTGACATGAGCAATGACAACCTGCCTCATCTGATACAAGTTCTGTGACAGCCACAACAGCTATTCATTATCTCTTCTCCTTCTAGGGCATCTCTGTTCCCCATCATTATTCCATCAGTGGAACATTCCTTGAAGTTTTGTGGCCACAAATTGAAAAGGTGCCAATGGCAGTAAGCCATACCAAAATCACCCTAGTTCTTCACTGCTGCCTAGTTGCTTTGTAACTCAACACTTGGAAATCTCCACAGTGGTGGGCCTTCACCAAGGATTCATATTCAGCATACTCCTCTGGGATGTTTTAGAAAATACTACTGTTCCTGGACCATAGGCCTCAACGTTCTGAGGCAGTAAATCTGGGGTATCTTTACTACTTGTAAGCTGCACAAGTGGTTCTCATCTATGCTCCTGGTAAAAACCACTGTTCTACACCAAACTAACTTCTCCAAACTACAAAAGGGTTATAGTTGCCAACCTCTCCCCATTACTATAAGGGAGAAAAAGTTAATTTTTTAGAGACAGAAAAATTTTGAACACCTAGTATGTGTTGGACATACATTAAACATTTCTGCATAAATTTTCCTATTTAATCCTCACAGTTACTCAATGAGGTAGGTACTATCTACATGTTAAAGAAGAGGGAATTGAGGCACAGAAATTAAAAACCTACCCATAAAATGTATTTTTAATATTTATTCTATTCCCTACATAGAAAGATGTTAGTGTGAAATGAGTTTTGCATAAGCAAAAAATTAAGAGTTGAGAAGCAAATCTATCCCCCATGTTAATCTGATCCACAGTCAATCTTGCAAGGTAGAAGAAACACAGTTTAGTATTATCTTTAACAGTTAGGGTCATCTTTATGGTCTTATAGTCTACTTACCATTTCCAAACTTCTTAAATAAAGACGATAATTTGTGATGTAAACTCTTCCCTTAATGGGGCCATTGAAAGGACATATGTAAATAACTTCTTTGTCTAGTAAGATAAAAAAAGTACCCTAAAATAATGGAAATATATACCAAGATACACAATAAATGGTACTAATTTAATATAAACTATTTGGCTAAGAATAAATACAATAAAAATTACTGAAAAGGTTGAAAGCAAGCACTGGCAATGTTTCCACATTACCACGCTAGGTTGTATCAGGGCAGTTGGGGAACTAGTGGGGCCACTTCATTTCCAGGCACAAGCAGTGCTTCCCTGGGTTTTCCCATAATGCTGTCATTATCTGGGGCAAGGGGACAACAGCTAGTGAAGCAGAAGTAAATAAGGGTATCACTACTGCAACCCTCAAATGATTGTAAAATAATCATGCACACTACTTCAATCAGAGGATGGCAATTTATATAGGATAATCTCATGGAACTACCTCTGACCACACAAATATCATGTTTTTAATAAATGAATGCTAATCATAGAAATCTATCTATAGTCTATTTTTATTTTTTAATAGTCCAGAGAAGAGCTTAGCTATATTCTTTTCAAACATTTAAGTCATATAAAACAGATGGACAAAGGAATAGCACATCTTCAGAAGAATCAAACAAGGACAAACTTAATGAAAAGAGTTAATTAATGATAAAGAAATATATCATTCTCTTATACTTCAAAGATGTCCTTGAATGTGTTAATGATCTTTAATTTTTTAATGGGTTTAAAATCCCTTTTCCCTCATGTGCTAAATGAACAATACCCAGTAAGGCTACTTCACACCAATTCAATTGATTACTACCTTGATTTAGGTTTGGGCACTGATATTTACCACCAAAACTTTATATGGAGACCACTGAAAGTGAAAATATCTTCTTTTCTCTAATCCAAAAATTGAAATGGACACATCCTGTTGGTTTCTATTTCAAGACTAGAATTATATGTGCAACTCTGTAGACACAGAATAGTATCTCATGGTGCATGGCTAATTCACAAAAGTATTTTTTGTCTAGGACCTTCATCTAATTAGTGCCATATTTTAACCATTTAAGTTAAAAACCTTGATCTTAATAAATTGAAATGTTCCTTGAAACAATGGTAACCTATGGGCTCTAAGTACACTGAAATGTGAGAGGAGGATATCAACCCTAACACATTAGCACTTGGCTCAGAAGATGCGGATGCTTGTGCATTCTTATGTCAGAATGATCTGGCCCTTCCAAAGTAGACACCCTCCTCTTGATATAAATTTATCTTTAAAATACCCACATACATCAAAATGTTACCTCGATATTACTAACTTCTATTTTCTGACAAATTTAAGTGTGTGTGTGTGTGTGTGTGTGTTTTGTACCAGAGATTGAACCCAGAGGTGCTTAACCACTGAGATATATCACAACCCTTTTTTTTTTTTTTTTTTTTTTTTTGAGACAGGATCTTGCTAAGTTGCTGAGGCTGGCTTTGAACTTGCAATCCTCCTGCCTCAGCCTCCCAAGTCACTGGGATTACTGGCATGCACCCCCACACCCAGCTACAAATGAATATTTTTTAAAAAAGATTTTGATGGACCTTTATCTTATTCATTTATCTATATGTGATGCTGAGCATTGAACCCAGTGCTTTGCCCATGCTAGGCAAGCACTCTGCCACTGAGCCACAGCCCAGCCCCTACAATTTAAACAAAAGATCTATTATCTCACAGAGGAGAATCCATAAGCCTTTAAGTTTATCATTTTGAAGCATATTATCACAGACTATAAACCTTAATAGTATTTTGTTCTTATAAGTTTAAACCATGAGCATGTATAGCTCGGGTAAAAACATTCAAGAAATAATCCATGTTTCTTTGTCCTAAATCATTCTCAGTCTTTGGTATAGACAGAAGAATATCACTATCTCTGTGAGCACAAAACTTCTGAAAGAACTCTGTTCAAGAAAGGAATGTGGAGCATTCTCTGTGTTAAGGCTTTTAAACAAAGCTAGCCTATTTGTCTCTGACTTGTACAGAGTAAACAGGACTGAAGCCACCTGATCCTGCTGCACTGCTCATCCAGTTATGTAACCCTAGCATCCGAGGGTTCTTACCAGTAATTAGCATTTCTCCTGGGAGTCTAGGAACAGTCTCACTGAGATCCTGATTCACTCCATCTTGAGATGCCTGGAAAGGAAGGAGAGGAATCAGAAATAATAACATGACGTGCACAGGGTCTTAAAACAGCCAGGAATACAGCAACTAAAAATATACTTTTCAAAGAAAAAATTAAGAGATTTAGCATGTGAGAAAATTAGCAGAGAAAATTCAAACTGAAAATTCATACTACAGTCTTGGCTGGGGATATAGCTTATTGGTGGAGCACTGACTGAGCAAGTATGAGGCCCTGGTTTCTATCCCCAGCACTGCCACCAAATAAAACCAATCTGGCATGAACATTTATTAGATGTGCTAACTCTCAGCATACATTTAAATACAGTTTACATGATTTTGAATAATACTAATTTTCAATTTTTAAAGTCAACAACATTTTTCAGGAAAATGATAAAATATAAATATGATGTATTAGTCATACATTGTATACCATAGCAGCTTTCTTTTTTCATATAAAATATTCAGTCATCTTGGTCATGGGCTTACTCAGTTGGTAGAGACTCATATAATCAGTCAACTTTTGTGAAGGGTAGGAATGAAAATTTTAATTCCAGGGACTTTAACTGAACCACAGGACAGTGATTGGCCAGCATCTTATTACAATGCCAGAAAATAAGTACCATGATCTTTTTGGTTTCTTGTTTTACTAAGACCCTTTCTCACTTTTACTTCCTCACCTTTATTAAAAGCCTTGTCCTAGACAAGAGGAAGAATGTTCTGTCAGAGGATTTGTTTTTTTTTTTTTTTTTTTTTTTTTTTTTTTT
>NW_026000272.1:1982670-1989088 GCF_001458135.2 Marmota marmota marmota
CCTCCCCCAAAAAACCTTTGTGATGATTTAAGCACAATTCTCTCCTGTGACACAGAAGACAAGGCCCTGATACAAGTTATTGGCAAGGCCAGCTCAGGACCAGGTCTCCTAATGCTGCGGCAACCTTTCCTTCTAGAAAAGTCTTCCAAACATCCTTTTAAAGAAACCAGGTGCAGGTCTGACTGGTCCCAATCCCAGCAGAGGAGTTTTCAACAAGAAACACGAATAAGATAATTCAATTCAACCAGCCAAAAGCAATCTTTGGGGCCTCTTAGCCCCTTCAAATAAGGCTACATAATAAAGCTATAGCAAATAAACCAGATTTTTGAAAAAGACTGAATGTGGGAGCCCTCTAAACCTGAGCAGTGTCTCCTGCTGAGAGTAAAGGCTGAGGGGCAGCTACCTGACCCTCCAGCACACTGTTTGTCTATCACAGACTAAACAAATCTGCATATGTATGTCCTGCCTTTTGTTTCACTTTGTCACCTGACTCCTCTGAAAGCTTTGCTTCCCCTTCTACCTTCCTTCAAAGGTGGCTTGGAATGAAACCTATTTTCCTAACAATTTCACTGTGAATATTTCTGGAACAGTGAAATCTCTCCTCTCCCACTTGCAGGAATTAGTGCCACCCAACAGCATTTTTAAGTCACAGCATGGCCTTCATTTTCTCTGTTTAAATTCAAGACCATCTCAACCTTGGTGGGCCTTCCCTCCCTCCTTCTAGCACTTAGCACCTTTCAGATAATAATTGTGGTTACTGCCTACTTCCCCACAAGGAAACAAACTCTCACAGGAATACAGGCCCCATCAGGATGGATACTGCAGATAAGGATTCCTGTCTGCTTTATTTACTGCTATATTTATAGCACCTGTAGCAATGCCTAGCCCCTAACAGATACTTAATAGGTATCTGTTAAATAAATGAAGAACTGAGTATAAAGACTTTGCCAAGGAACTTAGTGGTTGTTTACCCAATATTTCACTTGAGTCAGGAATTCAGGCAAGCATATACACACACACACACACACACACACACACACACACACAATTCCTTGGCTAATCAGGATGTTGTTGTGGGTATGGGCTCTGGGCAGCTGAACTGCAACATTCATTTATATCACTTTTAAAACATTTGCGCCAAAAAGAACTAGAACAATATTGGTTTCCACTATAAACTTTTCCCAGGAAGCAGACATTTCAAATGAAGGTACAAGAACATCTTCCCACACACAAAAAAACCTGTTTTCCCCTTTCTGTCCTATAAGAAACACAGATTACAAAAAACACCTAGAGTGGACATAATTAGAAACACTTTAAAACAAATGTGGGCCTATTTAGCCTTATTTAAAAAATCTAAAAGCAGAATTAGAAAGTCATTTTGACCTCTGCCTCACAGGGCCTTTGCTAGCAAAATCTGAACACCCAGGGTAGTTCTATTTTCTACAGTCACCTGATTTGAGATCAATGGGCCTTGCTGAGTGGTTTTGCTGAACTTTCTTGTGTACAGACAAAACAGTAACAAGAGGTATGCAGGCTTTCTCTTTTGATCCTCCTTAATGTGGTTTATTAATTTAAGTCAATTTGAGCATGCTCTTTCTTCTGAGGCTCCCCTGGTGGCTGTGGAAAACTAACCAGTCTTAAAGTCTGACTTCTACAGGCTGCTGGAGAACAAAAAGGTATGAACAAACTGCCTCAAACAAACTGCCTCTGAGTTCAAAGTTATGGTCTTTCACAGATTGCTATCCTTACTTGGAAGTCTATTTTGAAAAAAAATATGCAAAATACTTAGGGCAGTGATGCTTAATACAATCAGGCCTGATACTCCCTTTGTTATAAAATAAATTTCTGTAAAACCTCTTTTGCTATATTGAAATAAGAGTCACAGATACTATCAATCTAAATACAATTTATTTAAAAATCAACATACTGCTTTAATTCCAGTACAAAGGAGAAATAAAATAGTGATTTTTTAAAAATGTATTTTTCAATTCATTACACTAAAACCCAACACCCTTCCATTTCTGATTTGGCCTCTAGGGGGAGCATTACCCCCAATGAGGACCACTCTCAAAGAGTTTCTCTGCTCTGTTCTTAATGTGAACAGAGCAGAGTGCCACTAAATGCAGGATTTACTGGATTCAGTGTATTCTGACTTTGTGCATTAAGGCACTGTTGACTGTAGCCCATCTAGGAGGCAAGAAAATGAAAACACAGTGTGCAATGTACACAATCAAACCACACTCTGGACAAAAAGAGAAATTCTCAACATCCCAGCCATGTTGAGATCATGAACACCATCAATTTAGTGTCTACATTTGCTTAGTTGAGTGGAGGGGTGCTCAGCCCACATGAAAATAAAGTATGATTTGCAAAAGTAGGAGTGTATTTCATTTTTTGAAATCCAGTTTTCTCTGAAGCAGGGGTTGGCAAACTTTTACTGTGAAGGGTCAGATGGTAAACATTGTAGGCTTTGTGGGCCCTAGGTCTCTGCTGCAACTACTTAAGTCTGCAAGGTAGCAATGAATCAGGGACAGAGAGTTGAATGAATGTGCTGGAGTCCAATAAAATCATATTTACAAAACAGGCTGTTACCCCCTGCTTTAAAGTATTAAAATAAATTATTTCCAAATGAACTTTCTTCAGCCAAAGCAAATAATAATCATGCCCTCTTAACTTCAAAATAAACAATTAACTCCACCATTCATCGTTTGTCCGGATGCCACTATGCCCAGCTGTAAAACAGTGTGATCAGATCAATTTGAGATTCCAATCCCAATTCTGTCACTTAATAAGAAAGGTCACGCAACTCTGGACCAAGTGCAGTTCCCTGTCTTTGAAATGCACATGACACCATCCAACCTCATACAGTGTTGAGGGAGAACATGAGAAATGATAATACAGCAAAAAGTGTTCAAATACTAGTTCCTCTCCTCATACAATTAAGTGTTTTTGATGTTTTCTGAAGTTACTTGTCAAACTAGTGCTAATATACAAGGCTGGATGCCCAGAAATGGCACAGTCTCTCCAACTGCCCAGCCATTCTGCAGACATGTTTTCTATGATCAATCTAATCTTGATAAGGCCCTGAGCAGCCAGAAAGCACTTTATCTTTAAAGTATGTCTACTTCCACTAACACACACACACACACACACAAACTCCCATCCCACAGAAACTTTCCATGGGATCCCCATCACAGAGATCTCATCTCATTACCTTTTTTCTGGCTCCGGTCATCTAGAAATAGACTTACTTTAAAAATGTTCTAGATGGGCGCAGTGGCGCAGGCCTATAATCCAGGCGACTCAGGAGGCTGGGCAGGAAGATTTTGGGTTCAAAGCCAGCCTCAGCAACAGCGAGGAGCTAAGTAACTGAGTGAGAGCCTGTCTCTAAATAAAATACAAACAAGGGCTGGGGATGTGGCTCAGTGCTTGAGTGCCCCAGAGTTCCATACCCAGTACCAAAAAAAGAAAAAAACTTCCAGTCTAACCCCTTCAATTCAGTGGTTTACAAATAGACACATATAACCCATATGTATTAGAGTTTCTGTTTGTCTTGGACACTTCAAATCTCAAGGTTGAAGGTATTTGATTTGATGTTTCTTTGGAAATTACAAAATTTTAAATAGTATTTCATTTAGAAACTCATATTTCATATCATCTTGATATTTGTAATTTGTCTCAAAGATACATTGACTTTTACTTCTTTAAATGCTGCAAAGACCTTTGACTAAAACCAATATAATCCAGACCCAGTGGAGAATGCATTTTGAATTAGTGATAGTTTGGGATGATCCATTCACCCTATTTCTTGGTCCCCTCATGATAAATGGCACATCTTCAAGACAGCTGATTGGCTTTAGGGCATAAGCTGTGGCCATGGAAGAGGGTAACTTTAGAAATCCTTCATAAATTGAAATTGCTATAGCGAACATATTATTTAAAGTCAACTACCATCAGGGTATATTATTTAATGTAAAAAGCTACCTAGAGGTATAGCAGACATTTAAACAAATCATTAAATTCACCAATGCATTTTGTAACAGTCAAATACCTGCCAGTAAACAGTTTTAAAATAGGAACAAGATCAAATTCCCATCCACCTGTCAATTCCCAAACCCACAAATCCAGCTGATATGCTCCATGACAAAAAGTCTTGTTGATTTTCCCCAGTGAGAATTATTGCCAAAAGGGGCATCTAAATTTTTAAGAGGTGCCTTCTTAAGCAAAAGTTAAAATGATAATTGTTGAGGAGTAAAAATGTAAAGTTCTAATTATTACAATAATGAATATGGCAGTTCAAAATATCTCCTTATATTCTAAGAGCATTCATCAGCTCTGGACTATGGGACCCAAAGAAAAACCCAGGGATTGGGCAGTAATGACAAATAACCTTCTGGATTTAGTGGTGGTGAAGAGATGAGAGAGGAACCCTCAAGTAGATGTGCAGAGTTTTCTAGAAAAATGGGGAAGGGCGAAGTTGCAGAAGGTAACCTACCATTTGAACCACTTCCTCTAGGGTTTAATTCAAAGGTAGAAGCAGGCACTCAGGAAGCTTTTTCAGCCTACTCATGCATTCACACACATACACACACAGAGAGAGTCATACTTCATTTCTCTGGACGCTGCTCACATTTGCAATAGTTCACGTCTCATGCTGTATGATATCTACCCATTGACACTGTATGTGTTGTCTGTCAGAATTCTAGAGCTTCCTAAGGGAGGTAGTTATGTTTTCTGTTATGACATCAGCACTGAGCAGAGTTTGGACAAGCAGTGCTTGGTGAAGAAATGAATCTAGCATTACACCTCATAAACTTCTATGACTGTGGAGAAGTTCACCTTCACCCATTACACGTATTCCAACCTACCTCCCTAGGGTGGATTTTTGTGTAACTCCCTTGAATATTTTTATCATTTTCTACATATGTATGTCACTAAATAGTATGATGATTTTACTTGTTTCTTAGCTTTTATGTAAATAGAATCATTCAACATTCTTCTGCCCCTTGCTTTTCTCCGATTGTTGGGTCATAAAAGTCGATGCATATTGTTGAGCTCCACTTATTTCCACTGCTGCATACTAGTTCATGGCTCCATACTTCTCTTTCTTCTCTTTGTGGTTACCTGAACTGCTTCCAGGTTTTGCTATTATAAATAATGCTGCAATAAGCATTGTTGGAAATGTCTCCATTCCTAGCACATAGGTGTAAGAACTGAAATGGTATTTTAGGGTCAGATTTCCCTATAGCTTTGCCTGATCTAGCAGCAAATATATTTTGAAAATCAGAGTATATGGAGAAGATTGATAATAGACAAAAATGTAGACAAATCCAGGACTGGGGTTGTGGCTCAATGGTGGAGCGCTTGCCCAGCATGTGTAAGGCACTGGGTTCAATCCTCAGCACCACATATAAATAAATAAATAAATGTCATTTGACAACTAAAAAAACTTTTAAAAAAAAATGTAGACAACTCCACCACTTGAAATAAAAAGAAATCACAGGCTTGTCAACACTCTAATCCAAGCAGTTGGGTAGTGTATTAGTTTCCTAGGACTGCTATAACCAAGTACCACAATCTGGATGGCTTAGAACAACAGTCAGAGATTTTCTCATGAATGTGGAGTCCAGAAATCTAAAAGCAAGGTGTCAGCCAGGCCAAACACCCTCTGGAGTCTCTAGGGGAAGAAACTTTCTAACTCTTCCAAGTCTTGGTGGTTGGCACTCCTTGGCTTGTTGTTGTATCACTCCAGTTTCTGTCAGTGCTGTCACATGGTCTTCTCCTTATGTCTCTGTTTGCTCCTGCTATCTTCTTCGGACAACACCTGTCATGTTAGATTAAGGAACCCACCTTCTCCACCATGACCTCAGCTTACTAACTACATCGTAATAACATTATTTTCAAATAACATCACATTGTGCAATACTGGGATGTTGAGAGCCACAGCCTAAGGGGCCCCAGCAAACTTCCAGCTGCCAGCTGATGATTGGCTCACAGCGGCCCCAGCAAACTTCTAGCTGCCAACTGATTGGCTCCTCTGCGGTGATGCTCATTGGGGGACTTTTTTGGGATATCAAATAAAGGTCCCAACTCTCCTGTTGGTATACCTAGATAAGGCCTTATCCAATTTATGTCTCCTAATAACTTTTGAAAGTCGTTAAGTGATTTGAGTTGATCTACTCGTATTTGAATTTTTGGTGGACGGACCATGGTTGAGGATAATAGAACTCCTAAATAATTAATTGGAAAATTTAATTGTATTTTATCTATTGCTATCTCTAGATTATAATTTTTTTATAAGTTTGTAAGTGTGGCATAACATTCTAACAATGTGTTTTGATCTTTGTGTGCTAATAATACATCATCCATATAGTGAAATATTTGTAGTTCAGGATTTTGATTTCTAAGTGGCTGGATT
>NW_026000272.1:1990906-2002798 GCF_001458135.2 Marmota marmota marmota
TGTATTGGTGCTGCTATACCTTGTTCTTGTTTTTCTAATCTTTTTCCTTTCCTAAAACCTTGTCTAGTCATAATAGTGGGTGCATTTTGGTTGATGTTATTTGTTAATGTCAAACCTAATTGATCTAGGACATCTCGTCCCCATAAATTTACGGGAAGATGATCCAATACATATGGCTGTATAGTTCCTTCACATCCTTCAGGATCCTTCCAATCTGGGGGACTTTTTTTGGCTCTGCCCATGCGACCCAGCCAATCAGTTGGCAGCTAGAAGTTTGCTGGGGCTGCTGTGAGCCAATCATCAGCTGGCAGCTGGAAGTTTGCTGGCAGCTGGAAGTTTGCTGGGGCCCCTTCGGCTGTGGCTCTCAACACTGGGGGTTAGAACTTCAATAGAGCTCTCTGGGGAACACAATTCACCCTCTAACAGGGCAGGAGATTAGCTACAGAAATAAACAAACTACAAATAATCATATCAATATATGATTACATTCAGAACAATTCAGTTTGTCTATCTATAAGCATTCAGTGAACATATTAAATTTAAATAGTACCAAAATATTAATATGGCTTCTTAGAATAATGAAATTACACCAGGGCAATAATTTCTTAATTAAGCATATGTAATTATTTAATCCTGTTTCCAAAACAGTTCAAAAATCAGCCAATAGATGTATCCTAGAAAACCACTCTGGACCACAACGGCAGATTCCCAAAAAGTTGAGAGAGGTTTTCAAAGAGCCAACAACAGTGTTGGGGAGAAAATGTACAAATACAAGTTAGATGGCAATAAAGATAACTCATAGGCATAAAAAATAGGAACAAAGATGATAACAGAGGTGATATAATATGATTGAAGCAAAACTAAGCTGGGTGCAGTGGCACATGCCTGTAATCCCAGCGGCTTGGGAGGCTGAGGCAGGAGGATCGTGAGTTCAAAGCCAGCCTCAGCAAAAAGCAAGACATTACGCAACTCAGTGAGACCCTGTCTCTAAATAAAATACAAAATAGTCTTGGGTATGTGGCTCAGTGGTCAAGTGCCCCTGAGTTCAATTCCCAGTAACCCCCCCCCCCAAAAAAAAAAGAGCATTTGATTATGGATCCTGATCATAGCTTCCATTTGCTGAATATCTGGGGAGTGGTGGTATGGATATGGATGTGGTAATATAATATAATACAATCAACTGGGCTATTAATACCATCTTCCTGAAGACTGCATCTGAGACATAATTTCTATAAGCATAATTCAACATCCAATCATGACAACAAAAAAAGCTTCTAGCAAATTAGAAATAACAATATGAAAACTTATAGCTGACATCACACTTAATGGTAAAAATGAAATGTCTTCTCACTGAGATGTAAATAAGGCAAGGATGGTCACTTTTATCACTTGTATTTAACATTTTAGAGAACCTAGCAAGTTCAATAAGTCAAGAAAAAAGAAATAAAAAGCATAATATACTGTAAGGAAGAAATAAAACTTTTTATAAACAACATGATTATGCATATGATAAATCATAACAATACTACAGGAAAGCTACTAAAATAAGTAAATTTACTAAGGTCACATGCTACACAAGATCAAAAGAATTATACACTTACTGTCAACAGTGAACAAACAGACATGAAAATATTAAAATGCCACTTGTGATAACGGAAAAAATAAGGTATTTGGGGATATAGTTAACAAAATATAATCAAAAAATCATACACTTAAAATTATACAATACTGCTGAGAGAAATCAAACAAGACCTAAATATATGGAGAGATATGCCATGCTCAAAGATCAGAAGATTCACCATTGTCATATCAATATTGATCTACAAAGTCAATGCAGTCCCTGTCAAAATCCCAGTGGATTTTGATTGTAGGAACTGATAAAATGATTCTAAAATTTGTTTGGAATGCCAAAGGAATAAGAATAGTTAAAAACAATCTTGGGGGAAAAAAGAGGACAAAGTTGGAGAGTACTTCCAATATATGATTTCCAGAGTTATATAATACCTTAATAACCAAGACAATATAGTATTGGTATGAGAATAAATCAATGAAACGGAACAAGACCATAATTAAGTACACTTTTTGGAGGTCCTAGCATTGATCACTTAGCTTTCAACAAAAGTACCAAGGTGATTGATTGAGTAGGGAAAATGATAGTGTTTTCTATAAATGATGTGGGGACAATTTAATTTCCATTTGGAAGAATAAATGAACTTTGATCTTACTTCACATAATACAAAAAAATTAAGCTGAAATGGAACACAGGTATATTAGTTGAAGGTTGCTGCGTGACAAACTTAGTAACCGTAAACACACATTTATTATCTTACAGTTTCCATGGGTCAGGAGTTGGGGCCCAACTTAGCTGGGCTCCCTGTTCAGGGTCTCATAAGACTGCAGCTGAGGTGGTGATAAGGCTTCTTTCTCATATGGAGGCTCAAGTGGAGAAAAGTCTGTTTCTAAGCTCATTCATATGGTTGGCAGAACTCATTTATCTGAGGCTGTGTGGTTGAGGGCCTTGGCATTTTGCTAATTGGAGGCTACTGGCAGATCTTAGACACCATAGCCAGATCACTTTCTCAACATGGCTGCTCACATCAACAAGCCTTTGAGGAGAATCTTTCATGTCAGAGAGAACCAATTCACTCAAACCCAACTGCTTCTTAATTATAGCTGTAGAATCCTTTCCATGTTCTATTGGTAGAAACAAGCCCTAGGACCCACCCATATCAAGGCAAAAAGATGGAAATCAGGGGGACCACCGTAGGATCAGTCTGTCACATTAGATCCAAACATAAGACCTAAAACTAAAAAAAAAAAAAAGTTCTAGAGGGGAATACAGGGGAAAATTTTTTTGTGAATTTAGGTTAGATGAAGATTCCCAGAAGACAAAAAGCACACAAACTATAATATCACAGAGAATAAATAGGCCTTCATCAAAAGTAAAAATCTTTGGCACAGTTAAGAAAACAAAACAGCAAACCATAGTTGGAGGGAAAAAGTATTTACAAATCACATATATGATAAAAAAAAAACTTGTAACCAGAATATGTAAAGAACTCTCACAACTTAATAAAACAGACAATTCAATTTAACCAGAAACAGGCAAACGAACCTGACACTTCACCAAATAAGATAAGCATAATGGCCAATAAGCAAATGAAGATATGGTCCCTATAATTAATCATTAGGAATATGCAAATTAAATCACAAGGAGATACCATTTCCACAACTACCCAAATGGCTAAAACTTAAAAAAGACAATGAACAGGGTATGACAGTGGTGGAGCAGTTGCCTAGCATGCATAAGGCTCTGGGTGCCATTCCCAGTGTTGAAAAAAAATCAGACCTTCAAAAACAAGCCACAACACAACAACAGGTATTTATTAGGATGTTTCAGAGGAACCTTCTTACTTTACCAGTGATAATGCAAAATGGCACAATGGCGGGACCACTCTGGAAAAGAGTTTGATGATGTCCAATAAAGTTAAACATACACTACACATATGACCCAACAATGTTTTGCCTAAGTACAGTATTTACACAAGGCAAATGAAAAACCTGAGTCTACAAAAAGATGTAAATGAATGTTCATAGTAGCTTTACTCTTAATGGCTCAAAACTGAATCAACTCAAACGTTCATCAACTAGTGAACATTATCACCATACTAGACTACTATTCAGCAATAGAAGGTAAAGAACAATTGATATGGGCTGGGGTTGTGGCTCAGCAGTAGAGCACTCGTCTTGCATGTGCGGGACCCTGGGTTTGATCCTCAGCACCACGTAAAAAATAAATGAGTGAAATAAAGGCATTGTGTCCAACTATAAAATAAATATTTAAAAAAGAACAATTGATACATGCAACAATATAAAAAAGAATATAAAAAAACTTATGCTCAATGAAAGAAGCCAGCCATGAAACACCACAGAAACCTATCGGTGACAAATTTGAAAGAATGGCTATAACTGACCCTATATTCTCTGGCCATGATGAAGTTAAGTGAGGAATCAGTTTTGAAAATTCATAGAAAATATACTTGCAAATTAAAAGTATACTTCTAACAGCTCACAGTTGAATGAATTAATTACAATGGGGATTAGAATATAGTTGATAATAAAAATAAAAATGAAAATATTATGTTTTGAAACATCCAAATAGTGGAATAAGTCCAAAGAGACAAGAAGCAAATGAAGAAAAGTGATTTCTGGGATATATATATATATATTTTTTTTAATTTATTTATTTTAAATATTTATTTTTATTTGTAGTTGGACACAATACCTTTACTTTATTTATTTTTAAGTGGTGCTGAGGATCGAACCCAGGGCCTCACACATGCTAGGTGAGTGCTCTATTGCTGAGCCACAACCCCAGCCCCATCTGGGAAATATTTTAAGTGAAAAAAATCAAGAGTCTGAATAGTATGTGAAATTCAATTTTCTGTATATAAGAAAAGGGGGGAATGCAAATACATGTGTTTTTATGCCTGCTCAAATTTGCAAAAGAACCCACAGAAGAATGAACTAATAAACTGATTATGCCAGCGAGTAGTATGTCTGGCTAGATAAGGAAGCAAGACTTTTCTGAATACATCTTACTCTAAATTTGACTTTAAAATCATATGAAGTTTAAGCTCATTAAATTTTTACTTAAAAACTGTAAAATACATGGAAACAAATGAACAATCATTATCAAGTTGATCCCATAATCACAAATGATAAACTTCTGGTAAGAGTAATTAAAAAGAACAAATGAAAAAAAGAAAAATAAAAAGGCACAAATAAACCATAGTAAGATGCAGGAATTAAGACATCACTGCAGATATGGCAGACATCAACTAATAGTTTCAACTCTTCCAGGCCCAGATGGATCTATGAGCAAGTTCTATTAACATTCAAATAACAGATAACTCCAATCCTACAAAAACTTCCGGAGAGCACTTACTTTATAAGGGTAGCATAATCATGATACTCAACTAGACAGTGACAATACAAGAGATTTAAGGCCAAATCTCACTATCAAATATAGATATGAAAACCCTGAAGAAAACTGTATGAATCAAATCCGGCAGTTAAGAAAGATCATGGCCACAGTGGGTTCATTATAGTGATACAAATTTAGTTAAAGCTACAAAGTTGTATTCGAAATTCCTTAAAATGGCCCACATCAACCATCTCCTGCATCAGAAACTTGAGGCATGATGCCAGGGAACTTGTAGTGCTGCACAAGCACCTCACATGGTTCTGATATGGCTTGCCACTCAAAGTGGCACTCAGAGCAGCCACCTGGGCATCATCTGGGAGCCTGCTGGAACTCAGACAAGAGTACTCTCCTACCTCATCCCAGACCCACTGTCAAGCTGGTTCATACTTAACACAGAGAAGTGCTCTTAGAGCAGCTGCTCTCAACCTGAGTTGCAGGCCACCATCACCAGGAAGCCTTTTTAAAAAAAATTCCCATGTCAGTGTCATCCCAGATTAATTAAACACAAATGTCTGTGGGTGGGGCTCAGGTGGCAGGTATTTTAAAAGTCCCCAGGTGGTTCCAATGAGCAGGAAGCATGGCAAACCACTGCTCTGTAGTATTCCCAAGAAGAGGAAACTTCTATTTCGAGACTCTGCACCCTCTCTGAAGAGCCAAGAAAGACAGATACACTCCTCAAGCCCTATGGCTTTACCCCCAGAAGAAAGCACGTGTTTGTCACACATGCCATGCCAACAGGGCTGTCTTCATGCAGCTTACAAAACTGACACAGAAAGAGAACTTGTAGTCCTGAACTCTGCAGAAGCTACAGCCCAGACTATGAACCCAGAAGTCAGACTCACCTGGGTTTCCATCCTCTTGCAGCTGCTTCAAAGTGCATCACCTAGACCTAACTTCTCTGGAAGAAATTCCATAGTGATGTTAATACTTTCTACCTCAAAGCAGTGTTTAAGGACATTCTGTAGAAGCAGAGGGCTAAGGGCTTGGCAAAGATTACGCCTAATGTTAATGTACATTACTACTGAGGCGGCTGGTCAGGTATTGGCAGCAACTCTAAATGAAATCATCAACAAATCCAGGCCAAAAGATAACTCTTCACACCATGCTAACATGGTAGCAACTGGTCCGTGCAACTCCTGAACACATGTGATATGACTACTCTAGATGGAGTTGTGAGGCAATAACAAAATACATCCAGGATTTGGACAACCTATTACAAAAGGGGGTCATCTCATTAATTATGTTCACTACCTGTTAAAATGACAGTATTTTGCACCAACTTAAATTAGATGTATTAAAACTGACTTCACCTGTTCACTTTTTTTTTATTGTGGCTAAAAAAAACTTTCAAACTTCACATGACTTACATTACCTTTCTTTTGGCTAGTACTGTCTCAAAGGCTTAGGAAACCAGGGTGTGAACTGGTACTCTCAGATTAGATTGGCCTTTTATAACTTTAATTTACATATGGCCACCTGGTGGGAGTCTTATTAAAATGCAGATTCTGATGGAATATTCTGTAGTGGTTCTAACTGAATGTGGGACCAGGCCTGAGATTCTACATTTGTCACAAGCCCCCAAGAGTGGCTACTGAGGAGTGAGGGCATCCGGACAACAAAAAAAATATTTTATGACAGAAGTGATGGGGGCCTCTGGGGAAAATTAGAGCTGATAACAGGAAGAAAGTAAATGTGCTGTAGGATCAGACTGAGCCTCTCACAGTGAGGAATACAAAGAAGTGGGGGCCCATCTTGAACAGGTTGCCCTTAGAAGCCGGCAGCAGAGAAGGGGAGATGCATGCTTTCCTCTCCCAGATCAACTCAAAATGGAACACTGGCTGGGGTTACATCCAATGTCACACAACCAGTGTCAATGGCAGCGCCCTTCTAAGATCTTACTGAAATCAAGAGCAAACTTTCCTTCTTGCTGTTGCCCACCAATAGTAATGACCACCTCTGCATCGTAGCCTGACTCACTGCCATACAGGTATATTTATTATCTCAGTTAAACAGCTAGGGCCAATTCCAGGCCTGCTAAAAGTAAGGGCAGTCCCCATTCTCCTGCATCCTCACCTGAGTAATCTCAGAGCCATAAAGGAATTTAAAGCACCACCACCCGATGCTAAGAATGTCCTTTAAAACCTACCTCTGCCTCAGTAGCTCCCATGGAGGGGAAAGGATGACACTGACCTGATGTTGCAGCCTATTCCATGTTAACAGGCTCAGCAAAATGGATTGATTTCTTCTCACAGAAAGTCCAAGGACGTGATATCAAAATATAACAATTACCACATGCTACAGAAAAGGCACCACTGTGTATTGTCAAGATTTGTACAGCTGAAGAGCTGAATGTGTTACAAAAAAGTTCATTTTGTTCTTCCTTTCAATTCTTAATCTGTGACTTCCTCCTCTACCTCCCCCCATCCCAAACATAATAGCAAGCAAAGCAAAAACCTATACTCAAAGTGTTCATGATGACACAGTGCAAAGATTAAGAAGCTGGGAGGAAAGGGGTGTTAAGCCAATGTGAGAGATCTGTCCCATCACTGGATTCTACAAACTTTCTTGTTGAGAGCCACAGCCGAAGGGGCCCCAGCAAACTTCCAGCTGCCGGCTGATGATTGGCTCACAGCGGCCCCAGCAACATCTAGCTGATTGGCTCCTCTGCGGTGATGCTCACTGGGCTGTTTCCCTGCCCTTTCAGACCACGGAGCTGCTCATTGGGGGACTTTTTTGGCTCCGCCCATGTGACCCAGCCAATCGGCCTCAAGAGCAGGAGGATTGTGGGAGGTGGAGAGAAGCTTGTGGGGGAGAGAGAGGCTTGTGGAAAGCCGGTGGTGGCAGTTGAGGCTCTGAGGGTTTTTCCTGAGAGGCTGTTTTGTTTGGCGTGTGTGGTTCTAAAAATAAAGTTAGTTTCTTTTGACAAGTGGCTCCTGATTGTGCCCAGCCAGACTGCGGCACTTTCTTATCCATTTTTTATTTGCCCATGGAGAGAAAGGCTAAGTACAAGCTCCATTTCATCTCACAGACAAGGAGCACAATCTTCAGAAGGATTAAAGTGAACATATCCAAACAATGCTGTGCCCCCCCATCCAGTGCAAGTCAATGAATGTTTACTGTTTACTGTGTGCACTGGGCCATGTTCAGTTTCACACACCCAGAAAAATGTCTCTGACCTCAGACCTCTTTATTACAAGTTTGGAAGATGAAAAAAATTAATACTGAAATATGCAGGAGTTGCCTATAAATAAAAAGAATCAAGGACCAATCATAAAAAACTAGTGTAAGTATGTGGAATTGCAAAGTTAAGAGTCCTTTCAAGATACTGAGAAATGAATTCAAGGGCATTCAGGCCCAGGCCTGAGGTACTGACCTAATGAGCAATCAAGTCTCTGGATCTCTTCTCCAGAGCCCGGATCACTTTTCATCCTAACCTAGGAGCACAAGCATCCAGTCTATTATGGACTGAGGAATGCACAGGGCCTGAAGCTGACTGAAGAGCCAAGGTTGGGTCTTGATCAGAAAAAGGTAAGACTTCTATTCTGAGACACTTGGGAAAGGGGCAGGTAAAATTCCCTAATGCAGGAATCACCTTGCTATCACCCTGTAATTGTTGGTTATACAGTACTACCTTTTAGGAAAAAAATAAAATGAAAACTCATAAGGTAAACAAATGGCTTCAGGCCATTTTCACTAGGCACTTAAAATATTTGCATATTTTAATGCTGACAGCTGTGAGAGACTGAGGCAGAGAGGCCACACCTATGGTTAAGGAGAAGATGAGCCAATAACAGGAATGATGGTTGCCCTCACAACCAGTTCTCCAAACAACTATGACTTGTATAACACTATAGTGCAACCATGATAATGGTGTACAGCTTACAGAAAGCTCTGATGCACATCTGATTCTCTGAAGAACTCTGAAAGCTTGGGTGTTATTAGCTCTGTCTAACAAATGTAAAAGCCACCAACAGTGAGCTAAAATGACTTGTCCAGTGTCACAGAGTTAAAGCAGAGAAATGAGACTTGAAACCAGATTCTGGAATCCAAATGCAGGAAGTTTCCTATCACATCACATGGACAACATGTTCGTTTACCACTTGTTCCTCTGTTAGAAATAGGAAGAAAGCACTTGTACACGATGCCAATTTTCTAAAGAGATGCTTCAAATTCATAAAAAGAATAATTGTCAAGGTACTGGCTATGAAAAAACACACAGCAAACATTTCCAATGAAAGCTCGTCCTCCAGCTACAAGAGAAGGATCACAAGGAGGCATTCTTTCTCTATGGCTGTTGTTTGTGGTAACGAAAAAAACAAAACAACAACAACAAAAAAATCTGGCCCCAAGTAAGCAAGTAATTTTTAAATCCAAGTAGTAAAGGAAATTAAGCTATGCAATAACAGAGGACACTGCTAACAATGTCTTCTGAAATTAAAATCTCACACCAACAATGAAATGCAAAAGAAATGTCTAGAATATCCAGCTTACTGGATTTCTAAAATTTTATTAGGACATGGCTAGGAACATCTTTTTTCTTGAAAATAAGAGGTCCAAATAGTTCAATTTAATAACAGCTAAATTTTCTTGAGTGCCTCTATGTACAAAACTGTCCTAAGCATTACACACACACACACACACACACACTATCTACTCAGTCCTCCCAACATCCCTTTAAGAAGGTACTATCATTATTTTCATTTTACATATAAGGAACCCCAGGGACAGAGGCAAGTCCCTTGCCCAGGGTCACATAAGTAATAATAAAGCCAGGATTCAAATCTGTGGAGACCACCCAATCCAGAGCAATAATGCCCCGCCATCTGCCAAAAAAAGGAATAAATGAACTGAGAAACTAGAAAATAAAGAAAGCAGAATTTTGAAGAGGTCAGAAAGAGGGAAGGGAAATTACTAAATGATGAAAACAACCTATCATTCTGTTATAAAATTGAATAAACTTTAGAAATAAATAGAAACTCAAATCTTTGTAATCCTCTGGCCACTGGTTAAGAATGTCACCTACTGAGCTTTGAAGAGTCTCTGCTTTTCTCTTTATTTTGGAGCCTTCAATAAAACCAAGAGCTGTGTGTTTTCAGTGGTTTCTAAAGTAAGTACATTTTGTTAATCCTTTTCTCATTTTGGAGGAAGACTACTGGAGTATTTTTTGTAACTTTATTCATTTTCAGAATATGTAAATTTAAAAATTTTGCTTTGAAGACACTGAACATACAGAATTTGGGAGGACTGAGTGGTACCAAACAGATGAATTTTTACAGTGAGTTCTCACTAATGCCATTTTATTAGTGAGTGCTCTTGTTACTAAGAACTTGAGTGTTTCTTTACTCTGGAGCTAGTTCAAAATGAACTGGTTTGTCTTTACAAATCACACAATACATAGATTGACAATTATTTCAGATAACAGGCTCACAGTACAAACCAGCATGCAGAAGAGGAACTATGGTATAAGGTGGCCTGAGAATCCAGCAGAGCCTTCTGTAGTTAGAGTCAGCTATCTACAGAAATGGGGATTTGAAAACCACCTTCCCAGGTGTATGGAACCACTGTTGCATGTAAAGAGGAAAAAAGCAAGGTTGTGATAAAGTTATCTAAGAGGCACTCATGGGAAAAATGATGACTCCACAGAATCTGTTGGATTCAGACAGATTTGCTTTTGGATTTGTTTGCTTTAGTGGCGCAGCAGCTGACAATCTAAAACTAGCAGTTCAAAGTGATGTCCAAGTCACTCTCGATCATGCCTGTTTGTTTTACTGTCATTGTAGAGATTTAGAGTTCATTTTTTCAACATTCAGCTCTGCTGGAAAATATCATTGCTTATTTTTTTTTAATTGTCTGAATCCCCACACATAAATTCCAGAAGGCCTCCTCAGTAGTGCGCTCTCCTTAGGACACTGTGGGAACTGTATTTAATGAATGAAACCACTAACAATTTAATAAATATAAGTTAGAAGTTTAAGGTAAGGAGACAAGTCATTTAATAACCATAGTAGCTTCTATAAGCCCGAATGAAGCTATTCACCTTCAAGCACATCAGGAGCACCACCACTCTGAATTATTCTCCATGGTGTGGAATCTCTTTAGGGTTTGATTTTGTTAAATAGCCAGAAGTCATTCAGTCAAACGTGATGAATACCTGCTTTGCCCAATAGATACCCTGGATGAAAGCAAAAGGTGTCTAAAGTAACAAGCCCGATCATCTAAGCTAACTAATAAACTGGTTTTGAAGGAAATCCAAAATGGTCTGAACCACAGTAAAACTTCTGGCTCAGTCTCACGACTATAAGATAGAGACTTCTATCTTAATAACACGGAGATGTAGTACAAAGAACTCAGATTAGACATATAATATACTCCCCGATACCTAGCTTGTGATACTAGCTTTGCTATATTAGTTAGCCTCTCTGGGACTCAGTTCTCCCATCCAGGAAACAAATTATGTGAACTTGGAGGTCTCAGTCAATTGTAAAATGCTACAATTCCGCTCTTGCAAAGATCTGTCTTAAAAACTAGTCACAACCCACTTCGTCTGATATGTTGTATCCATCCATAAAGTTCATAATATAATTTTGTGCGACAGATTCACTTTATAATACTAATTTTTTCACTTCCTGAGCGCAGCAAAAGGCACCCTGACCGAGGGCGCTTGCTCGTGCCTGTGCATACTTCCGACTGCGTATCAGGGAACTAACCGTTCCTTCTCAGACCTTCCCTCAACTGTTGCAAAAGCAGATAAATCTCCCGTGCATACACAGAAACACTGGACCAGAGCGACGATTATGGTTTCTCATCCAGTGCCAGGCTGAGTCCACTCCGCAGAGCCCACGGGGGATGCGGCGGGTGCCCACCCCACGCAGAAGGCTAGGGCGAGGACCAGCCGCAGCGCGTCG
>NW_026000272.1:2002921-2039348 GCF_001458135.2 Marmota marmota marmota
ACGCCCCGCGCGACCCGGCGGCCCGTGGAGTCCCAACTTCACGCTGCCAGTCTCCCCATCACAGGTCCCCGCAGCGGCCGGCTCACAGCCAGGCCAGCCGTGAGCGCGCACCCACCTTGGCTCCCGGCGCCACCGCCGTTGCCAGGCTGCTCAGCTCCAGGGCCCTGCTCCGCCCCCTCCGGCACCCGCCCCGCCCCCGTGGCCTCCCCGCCCCCGGCCACCGCCTGCCGCCCTCCTCCGCGCACGGGTTGGCGGGTATGAATCACGTGACAGAGGCGGAGGCGGACGGAAGGCTCCGCGTAGACCTGAGGAGCCGCTCTGAGGGGCGGAGCTCTTCACCCGGAGGCTGCTGGGAAGCCTTCTATGAAGGGTCCAGCCTGTAAAGGCAGCTGGGAGTCGTAGTTCGCGACTTTGTGCCAGGAATGGGCAGGGCCTAGATGTCAGGGGACACCCTAGTAAGGGAAGTTGGAGTCAGCGCCCAGCGGAGGCAGCTGGGAAGCGTAGTCACAGGACTCTTGGCTGGGTCTCACTGTTTTCCTAAAATAAGAGGGAAAACTTCTCTAGAAAAAAACTTTTGCAGATGTCACCAAGGTAAGTCATTACCCAGTACATCGGATTGGCTGAATGAAGTTAAGATACCATAAGGGAAAAAGGAAATTTTCACTGCTGCAAGATCTGCAGTTCACAAACTCAGCTAATATAAACATTTCAGGTCAAATTTTCTTCTAATTTTTGAGGTTTTGGACAGATGACCATTAATACAGTAAATGGAGACAGAAAAAAGTTAAGGGAGACAGAGTTCAAGAAGAAAATTCAGAGTGTAATCAAACAGTCTTGTCACATAGAATAATGGATATAATGTCCCTTGTGTGGTATAATAAAAAGAATACATATGAGCACTTCGATTAAATGAAATTACTATATTTTGATCTTTTCCTCTTATATTTGTTAGTTCTCCAGTGTGTAAAAACAGCCTGTTTTGCCCTGTACCAATCTGAGACACACATAAATATCCTAATACAGCAGTCCCACCCTTATCCTCAGTTTCACTTCCTGTAGTTTTTAGTTATCCATGTTCAATATGGTAAAAATATTAAATAGAAGTTTCCAGAAATACACAATTCATGTTTTAAATTTCACAGCATTTTGAGTTAATGAAATTTCTCAATGTCCAGCTCTTCTATTCCACCTGAGACATGAATCATCCCTTTGTCCAACATCTCCACACTGTGTAAACTTCCTGCCTGTTAATCACTTAGTACCTGTCTCTTTTTTCCAGTGCTGGGGATTGAACCCAGGGATGCTACGTCTCCAGCCCTTTTTATTTTTTATTTTGAGACAGAGTCTCACTAAGTTGCCAGCCTGGCTGTCAACTTGTGATCTTCCTACCTAAGCTAAGTTGTAGGGATTACAGGTGTGTGCCACTGCAGATGGCTAGTAGCTATCTTGATATCAGATCAACTGACATGGTATTGCAGTACTGTGTACAAGAAACCCTTGTATTACTTAATGTCCTCAAAGCCCAAGATTAGCGATACTTTTCATTATAATTATCCTATTTTATTTTTCACTATTACTGTTAATATTTTACGGTGCCTAATTTATTAAGTAAACTTGATCATAGCTATGTAAGTATAGGGAAAAAACCTATTATGTGTAAGGTTTGGTACCATCCAGAGTTTCAGGCATCCATTGGGGATGTTAGACTGTGTCCCCCAATGATAAGGGGGTCTTTTGGATATATACATACTCTACTAAGGATCTCAGACTTCTAAGGAACAAAAACGCCCTTCTGAATCCAACCAAACCCATGCATCTCCCAGTATACCTCTTCTCTTTCTTCACCCCAAGTTCTGGTCTAGTCACAAGGAACTTCTTTCTATTCTCTGGATATTCCTGGTCCTTTCTACTTGTTCTTTTCCCCCAGAATAACAGTACTCCTGAAGAGACAGCAGAATAGCACTTGCTCCTGGGCCTTAGTCTTAGAAGCTCCTCCCAGAGCCCTTCTCATTGTACCAATGTTATCATTTGCTTGCATGTCTGCCCTGCCAGCTCCCCTCCCCAGACTATGCACTTATTTGAATAACATTCACATTTGTGCTGGATTTCAAAGCATTCTCATTAAATCTGCATGTCAGAGAACCTCCCTGGTGGGCTGCTGAATAAATGGATTCCCAATATCTGTGAATTTGGGGGCAGAGGAATAGAGAAAAATGTGGATGGGTACAGGAAAGATAGCAGCTGAATGGGAGACATTCTATACAGTAGGCACAAGTTAAGTGTTCAAGGATGAAGCTGAAGCCCTTTGCTTGGGTTGAGCATTAGGGACTGGGGGAGGTACAGAGTAGAGAAGGTTCTTTTCCTAAGAAAATATGTGTTAGTCAGTTTTTCATCACTGTGACAAAATACCTGAGAAAAATGGCTGAGAGGAAAGTTTTATTTTGGTTCATGATTTCAGAGGCATCTATCCATTGTCACTTGTCTTATCACTTAGGACCTTTGGCAAAGCATAACATCATGGTAGTGAGTACGTGGTGAAGCAAAACTGCTTACCTTGTGGTAGCCAGGAATCAGAAAGAGAAAGGGGCCAGTAAAAACTATAGTCCCTAAGTACCCACTCCCTCCAACTAGACCTCACCTCATAGGTTTCCATCACTACCCAATAGCCCATTAAATTATGAATCCATTGATAAAGCCCTCTTGATCCAATTACCTCCCCCCAAAGGCCCTACCTTTGAACCCTGTTACCTTGGAACCAAGCCGAAAATGTGGGAAAAATTTAAAATCTAAACCATAACAAGGTAGTTGCTAGAGAAGATTTCTCCAGGGTCCACCTGGGTCCAGCCCCCACCCAGCTCCATATGTGGAAGAATGGAATCTAAGAAAGGGGCAGTAGAGAAGACTGGCCTCTGGTCTGTGGTAGTGACCCCACCTGTGCCTTACAACATAGGTGGGGAGATCAAATGACCTGAAGAGATGTGGAAACTCTTTAAAAATTATAAGGGTTATGTTTTCTAGAGGAGTAACCCCCGTGCCCTTTGCAAAATCACTGTACCAAAGATTCTTTAGGCTTCCCTGCACTTTACACACAGTCCCCAAGATGCAGGCACCTGTGGGGAGATAGTTGGCCTCCTAACTTGGAGCTCATGGACAATAGGGTGAGGTAGTAATGTATGTGACATGAGGCTGATTCTTCAACAACCTTTCTGGGCTGCACATCTTACACCTAATGCTCCCCTCCATAAGTTTTTCTGCTTCTGCTAAAACACATTGGAAGACACTCTTGCCCTCCTTAGCTTTATTCTTTTCTCTGAAAATGGAGGAGTAGAGTAGGAAGGATCAGGAGGAGCCTGCACAATAATTCTGGCCAGGCATACCCTTCCTTCAAGAAGCTGACCTGAGAGAGATAATGCCAGCTTCCTGTTCCCTGCCTTAGCATGCCTAACACCTCAGCTCCTGAGCTCTAGGGCTTTCATCTCTCAGTTCCCACACTATGCCTTGGAAGGGATCCAGGGGTAGGGGAAGGTAGAGGAAAGGGAAGGGTATCTTTATGCAGGAAGGAGAAGACTGAAGAAACAAGTATTTGGGAATAAAGAATGTAGCTGCAAAGCACCATTCTGTAGGAGGCTGCACTTAGATTTGGGAAACCCAATTCAGGTCCCAGAAATTCTACTGACAAGCTACGGGACATGGGAAAACCACTTCACTTCTCTGATCATTAGCTGCTTCCTTATGCCATTTCTCAGGGGTGTTATGTCCTTGTATAGTGAAGATAAATGTGTCAAGTTGGCAACATTTCAATGCTACCATAATGGTCACTGGGCAGAGAGTGGGAGAACACAGGGGATAAGTTTCTGGGCACTGGCATGAAAGCCCCAGAATTCAAATCCTAGCTCTTCTCTTTGCAAGGTGAGTGACTCTAGGAAATTCTGTCTCCCCAAGTCTCAATTTTTCTCAACTACGAAATGAAGATATTAGTATCTACTTCGTAAGTTTGCGATAAAGAATGAAAAACAGTGAATGCCAGGAGTAGCTTTTGCCTTAAGGAGAACAGTAAGAGGTCCCATGCTTCCTCATTTCAAAACTTACAACAAAGATATGGTAATAAAAATTTTATGCCAGAGGCTGTGGCTGTGGCTCAGTGGTAGAGCACTTGCCTAGCATGTGCGAGGCACTGGGTTCGATCCTCAGCACTCACATATAAAGAAATAAAATAAAGGTATGGGTCCATCTACAACTAAAAAATATTTAAAGAAAGAAAAACTTTATGCCAGACCAGTGAAATGGAATAAACCCTCAAATTATATAATGCAATGATTTTAGACAAGGGTACCAAGACCATTCAATGGGGAAAGGAGACATCATTTCAACAAATGGTGATGTGGAAACTAGATAGCCACATGCAAAAGAAGGAAATTGAACTCTTATACCATATATGAAAATTAACTCAGTATTAGAGTGCTTACCTAGAACGTACCTAGTCCTGTGTTTGATCCCCAGCAACAACACACACACATACACACACACACACACACACACACACTAACTCAAAGTGGATAAAAGACCCAATTCAGGAGAAAATCTTACTTTCTTTTCTTTTTGTAGTACTGGGGATTCAACCCAAGGTGCCCTACCAATGAGCTATATTCCGAGCCCTTTATTTATTTATTTATTTTTAAATTTTGACAGAGGGTCTCGCTAAGTTGCAGAGTCAAAAAGTAAATAGCTCAAATTTCCATCACGAGGGAATGGCTAAACAACAGTGGTATATGCATAAAATGGATTATTACATATCAATATAAAGGAAGAATTACAGATTTTTGCGACAGCATGAGTAAATCTCAAAAAAAACCTAAAAAGTATAAAACTGTTGCTATAAACTAAAAATAAACTATACATAAAATATTACAGACTATATGATTCCACTAATGTTATATTTTGTTTTTACAATGCTGGGAATTAAACCCAGGGCCTCAACATGCTAGGCAGGTATTCTACAACTGAAGTACACCCCAGTCGCTTATTACATTTTGGAAAAGACAAAGTGATCATGATCAAGAAAGCAGATTTGTGCTTGATTTGTGTCAGAAACCAAGATAGAGGTATGGGAGAGAATTGACTCCAAAGGGGCAAGAACAATGTTTTGGGAGTGATGGAAATGTTCTATATTTTGATTGTGATGGTAGTTATGCAACTGTATACAATTGCCCAAGCTCATTAACCATAAACATGATGTGAGTGAAGTTTATTGTAAATAAGCTTTACTTCAATAAAGTTGAGGTTAAAGTGTGTTTTGAGGGGTAACCTCAGTTAAGGTTCTGAAGCTACCCAGAGATTGCCAGTTTCTTTTTGTTTGTTTTCTAAGAGTCTTGGGACCATGAAGAAGAAAGGATGGTGAAGCTTGCCCCATACATTTCCAAGGATGTGCTACACCAAGAGTTTGAATGGGGCTAGGGAAAAGCACCCACCAGGAGAAGAGGAAGCCCAGCCACATAGCAGTGGCACAGAGAGTGCCTACCTGAATGAAGGAGACCAGGGGGCTGTGTCCGGACAGAGGAAGCATCACCCTATTGGGCTCCAAGAACTAGAAATTTCCCCTACCTTTTCTCTGGGCTCCTGAATGCCATGGCAGCCAACCAGGACTCTTTACAGAAAATATGGGAGCACTACTGCTTCTCCTGGTATTTCACTTGTGTTTTCTCATAGAACTGATGCTGGGTTGGGGCCTCCTTGGGGAGGCCCGTCAGGTCAGCAAGTTCTATTTTCCCAGGTGCTAGGTGGAAGTTCAAGCCAAGTAATAAGCTATGAAAGCTTTCACACCCAGTGAAAAACCCAGGTTCTTTGTACAAGGCATTCTTGAACGTGGGGGCAAGGCTTGCTGGGCTTATTGTTGTGACATCACAATGTTTCCAAAGATCCGCCCTATTTACTTCCTTCATCACTAGGCAAATCTAGGGTGACCATGGAGAACTTTGAGGTCTAGTCTACAAGAAGAATGGGGAGAAAATTGCCCCAAAGTTCAGTCAAAAATCAAAGCCACTGAGAAGAAATGCCAGCTCTCAAGATTCCCTCTCTGTGCCTCCAATTGTGAGATTGTGGTTCTTAAATCTCAGTTTCTTACACTATTTTTTATAACTTATTTGATTGATTGATGTATACGCAGTGCTGAAGGTTGAACCCAGTGCCTCACACATGCTAGGCAAGTGCTCTACCATTGAGCCACAACCCCAGCCCCACAATATCTTTATTTTATTTATTTATTTTTATGTGGTGCTGAGAATTGAACCCAGTCCTTCACATGTGCTAGGCAAGTGCTCTGCCACTGAGCCACAACCCAGCCCTTACAGTATTTTTTTTTTTGAGGAAGTAAGCCCTATAAGTAAATGTAAAAACCAGATTTGTATAAAGGCTTTATATTTTTATTTTACCTATTTCATAACGATGTGGGTGTAGGATGCTGCTTCCCAAACACAGAATAATTTAGATTTTTAAGATTAAAATCAAAAGAGAATGATAAAAAAAAGGGAAAAAATAAATATGAAAAACCCAAATGTCAGCAAGTAGTCATTGTACCTGAGTGAAACTGTTTAAGATTAATCAAAAAGTAAACTAGGTATAAACTTAATTAAGGAGGAAAAAGACTTGTACACTAAAAGCTATTGGTGTTTAAACAAGTTGTAAAAGACACAAATAAATGGAAAGGCAGCCCAGTTCATGGATTGGAAAGCCCAATATTGTTAGGATATCACTAATCCCTAAAGTAATCTACAGATCAATGCAATCCCTATCAAAATACCACTATTTTTTAACAGAAATAGAAAAAAAAAACTATCTTAGAATTCACATGGAAATCAAGGGACCCAGAAGAGTTAGTCTCAAAAAAAAAAGTGAAATAAGCTAATCAGAAAAGCTCAAATACTTAGGATGTTTATATGAAGGACAGAGTACTCAAATTAATAGAGGCAGAAAGTAGAAACTTGGTTGTGGGGCTTGAGGAAGGGGAAAGGGGGTTGTTTTTTAGCAGGTATAGTTTCGCTTTTAGAGGAGAAAAGAGTTCTAAAGTTTGATTGCACAATAATGTGAATGTACTTAACACTGTTGAGCCATACACTTAAAATTGTAAAAATGCCATTTTTAAATGTTATTCGTATTTTACCACAATTGAAATAAAAAAGGATTAAGCCTTTCCAAGAAGCTGGAGCTGAGGAGACCCAAACCTCAGACTCATTGACAATGTTCTCTGTGTTTTGTCTCAAGTGGGATTGTACCTTTCAAGGTCAGTCTCTACCTAGGACGAGAGGTCTTATGTCCTGCTTCAGAAACAAAGCCTCCCACAGGGAGCCAAAGGAACTAGGACCCCAAGACCCAGGCAACCAGAAGCACGAGGGAACCAAGAACATGTGTCCTTTCCAAAACAAATACTACCCACTCTTTGTTTCACTGCCAGAAACTCCTGAGAGTTGTGAAGGGGGGATCCTTTCCCAGAATATCTTCCCAGACCCTCCTCTCGTCTCAGGAGAACAAACACGGGAGAAAAGGCCAGCAGCATGTGCTGGTGGGGGTGGGAGGCAATGGAATGGCCCTAGAAATGGCCTGCTAAGGACCTCACCTACCTTCAGGAAGCGGGCATTGAGTGCTCCTCAGACAGGGTCTGATGAATGTACTCCTTTTCCCATTAGAGCCTCCAGGGATCATTTCAAAGAGGTCACTTACCAGTAGGGCACATGAGCACCCTTCAAAAGAAGCACATAAACCCTATGAGTGTTCATGTGGGGGCTTTCAGGGGTAGCTTTTTTTGGGGAGGGATACTGTAGGTTAAACCCAGGAGTATTCTACCGCTGAGCTACATCCCCAGTCCTATTTTGTATTTTGGGACAGGGTTGCTCCAAGTTGCCTAGACTGACCTTGAACTTGTGATCTTCTTGTGTCAGCCCCCATGAGTTGCTGGGATTACAAGTGTGTGTCCCTGTGCCAAGCAGGGTGACTATTTTTAATAGAATGGGGTCTCAGCAGCCTCCTGAAGCCCTTACCCTGCTCTATTGGGGCCCTAGGGAGTTAAAGGTGTGTGTTTAGTGGCAGTGTTTCTACTGACAGTTGTAACACCACCCACTAACCCTTGCTTGAACTGTGGGGGCTCATGGGAACAAAGCTGAAGTGCTGGGGAGTGGGAGTAGTAGCAGCTTTTCAGACTGCTGATAGTTTTCCAGCAGAGCCTGGGGATCCAGGAATGCACCTGGAAACACACCTAGGCCCAGCTCCCAAAGCTGCCACACCTTCCTTCTCCCCTGCCCCTGACACAGATCATTATTTTGAGCCTTTTTTAAAACAGCCTTATTGAGATATCATTTACACAATATGAAATTCACTCATGTAAAGTGTACAACTGAATGGTTCTAAGTATATTTGCAGAACTGTATAACCATTGCGTCTATGTATGTCTAAAACACTGCATCATCTTCCAAAGAAACCCTGTATGCATTAGTAGCTGCTCTCCATTTCTCCCTCCCAACTACCCCAGCAACCACTTTCTCTGTGGATTTGTCTATTTTGGACATTTCATATAAATGTAGTCATACAATACACAGAGTTTCGTGCCTGGCTTCTTTCACCTAGCATCATATTTTTGAGGTCCATCCATATTTTAACACAAAGCAATGCTTCATTCATTGTTATGTCTGAATAATATTCCATCATATATACATACGAACAATCGTTTTTTTGTTTTGTTTTCTTTTGTTTTTAACTGGGGATTGAATCCAGAGGCACTTAACCACTGAGCCACATCCCCAGCTGTTTTATTTTGAGACAGGATCTCACTGAGTTACTTAGGACCTAGCTAAATTGCTGAGGCTGGCCTAGAACTAGTGATCCTCCTACCTCAGCCTCCCAAGCTGCTGGGATTACAAGCATGTGCTGCTGTGCCTGGCACTGACAATCTTTGGTTTATCCATTTATATGTTGATAGAAATTTGGGTTATTTCTGTCAATTATTATGAATATGAGTATTTATGTATAAGTTTTTGTGTGGACACAGGTTTTCATTTCTGCTGGGTATATAGCAAGGAGCAGGGGTTACTAGGTTATTTGATAGTTCCATGTTTAACTTTTGAAGGAGCTACCAGACATTTCCATAGTGGCTGCCCCACTTTACATTTTCACCAGCAATGTATGGGGGGGTTCCAAATTTTCCACATTTTTATCAATATTTATAATTATTCATCTTTTTATTATAGAAACTTTAGTGGATGGGAAATGGCACCTTATTTTGGTTTTAATTTGCATATCCTGATAAGTAATGAAGGTGAGCAAATTTTCATTTGCTTAATGGTCATTTGTGTGTCACCTTTGGAAAAAAGTCATATAAAATATTTGCCTGCTTTGTTAAACTATGGAATTCATCCTTTATTATTGAGTTGTGTTTTTTATATATTTTGGATACAAGTGCATTATCAGATACTTGCAAAAATTTCCTCCCATTTTGTTGTTTTGTTGGTTTCATTTTCCTTTCTGGATGGTTTTTATTGAAACACAAATGTGTTCATTTTGATGAAGTCCAACTTATCTATTTTCTTATTTCATTTTCTGTGCTTTGGGTACCATACTTAAGAAATCATTGTCAAATCCACACTCATGAAGATTTATTACTATGTTTTTTCCCAAGAGTTTTATAATCTTATTTAGCTTTTATATGTTGGTCTATAATCTACTTGGAATTAATTTTTGTGTCTGATGTGAGGAAAGGGTCTAACTTCACATTTTGCATGCAGATATGCAGTGTGTCAGTCTCATATGTTGAATGTTCCTGTATTGAATTGAATTGGCATCTTTGTCAAAATTTGACTGACTATAAATGTGAGGATTTATTTCCAGATTCTCAATTCTATTCCTTTGATCTATGTATCTATCATACTGCCAGTATCACACTTCTTTCTTCTCTGAGTTTACTGGGAAGGCCACTTTGGATGTTTCAAGAATATTCAGTGTTTTCAAATTCCCAAAGCACTTTCAACCCCTCCTGTCTGACTCACACAGTAGCCTTACAAGACAAATAGAGTAATCATCCCTCTTCTACAGATGAGGAAACCAAGTCTCACAAAGGCTGTGAGTAGCTCAAGGTAGTTGTGCAATAGATGGCGGCACTGGGAGCATAGTCCCATTTTTTTTTTTACCATAAACCCAAGCTCCCTCCTAGAAAGCACACTTTTTAAAGTATAAGGTATGATTTAGACATGCATGAGACCCTGGGTTGGATCCCTATCACCAAAAAAAGTATGACTTTGTGTATACACAATGGAATACAATTCAGTCATTTGTACAAACATGGATGGAAGTAAGCAGATGCAAATACTGCATGATCACATTCATATGTGGAATCTAAAAAAGTTGAACCCAAGGAAGTAAAGAGTAGAAGTAGAGAGTAGAATGGTGGTTATCAGGGAAACAGTGATGGCCCACACTGCCACTGGCCAGAAGCAAGTGATGAATTGCCATAATGGATACAAACTCCTCCAAAAGCTCATTGCAGTCCAGGTTATAGTTCTTGAAGGCAGGAGAGTCCAGAGCTCAATGAGAGCAGTGAACAGAGCCCTAGGCTAGTGAGGAATCTAGAGAACCTCTCCAAAGAAAGTCCATTTGAGTTGATGTCATAAGTGCTGTAGGTTACAAGTGTATAAATTGCTGTGGAATTCAGAGGATGAACTGATGAATTCTTAGGTGAGGTATGGTATATTTCACAGCAACATTGATGTTTGGAATGGGCTTTGACGAAGGAGTAGCAGGTAGAAAAGGAGGGGATGGTCACTCTAAGCTGGAGTTAGCACAGACAAAAAAATTAAAGTGAGTGCTGGGGTTGTGGCTCATTGGTAGAGCACTTATCTAGCACATGTGAGGCACTGGGTTCCATTCTCAGCACCATTAAAAAACTAAATAAAATAAGTTCATAAAAAATTATAGTGACCATGGAATATATAGTCTAAAGCAGGGCATTTTGCTGGGAAAACAGGCATCAACTTAGGTGGCCCTGATCGAGTATGATAAGTGGTCACCCTAGCAAATACACACAATGGAGAGTGCCGGAAGCATTTAGGGAACAGAGCAACAGGTGGGAGGAGGGGTTGGGATAAAAGCTGAGTGCATTTGTTTGCTGGGCATCTTCAACAACGCACCCCATATGTCTATGGCAGCTTAAGTAACAGGAATTGATCTTCTCACAGCTCTGGAGGCTTGAAGTCAGAGATCAAGGTGTTGGTAGGGGCAGGCTCCTCTGAAAGCTACTCTCTCAGCTTCAGGTAGTTCCTTGTTTTATGGTTGCACAACTTCTGTCTTCTCTAGATGGTCTCCCTATGCCTGTCTCTGTGTTCAAATTTCACTTTTTAAAACTTTTTATCTTTTATTTTTTGAGGAATCTCTCTGTTTCTCAGGTTGGCCTTGAACTCAAAATTGCCCTGTCCAGTCCTCCCATGTAGCTGGGATTGTAGAACTGTACCACCACAACTGGCTTGGATTTCCTGCTTTTATGAGGACACCAATCACATTGCATTAGACCTCATCTTAACTTGAACATCCCCAAAGAGCCCATTTTCAAACAAGATCACACTCTCAAGTACTGAGATTAGGACTTCAGTATCATTTTGGGGAGACACAATTCAACCCTTAACAGTGAGGCAGAAGATAGTTACAGCTGTGAAAGAAGGATACACTGAAGAGTCTAGACTATGCTGGAGGTCACAGGCAGTTGATACCAGTTGGTAAACTTGATTGCAGCAAGACTTGTTTTGAAACAGTCACTCTAGTAGCCCAGCCCTTCCATTTGGTCCAATTAGAGATAGACAAGGCTGCTTTCCCCTCTCCTTTTGTTTGCTCCTCATAATTACAAAATTACCCTTTTTAATATTATGCTTCCATTTTGGAAATCAAAGAAAGAGAAATGTACATCCCCAAAGCAATGGGATCCCTCCTCACTCTACAATCATTTGCAGCACCCTCGCCTATAGGATGACAATGGCTTTCCTCCATTATTGTACACAGTGTAGACTGATTCCCAGCAAGTGCTCCTGCTATTTCTGCACCCTCCCTGGCACACCCCAACAGCACAGCTGCAGGAGCACAGCAATTTGCTGCTTTCTTGCTGCCTTGTCCTCTTTTTCACCAGCTCAGCATGGTCTGACCATAAGCCTGAGAATGCCATTGGGAGAAGTCTAGACAAGAAGGGGCAAGTCTGACCATTTCTGCTTCTCCACCTTCTTTCTCAAGAGCAAGATGTCTCTCAGTGGTTACACAGTGATTACAGCAGCAGCTCAGGCCCTTCTTACCCTGACCAGGCTGGTCAACACAATTTTTGTGGACAAACATTAACCAAAGCAGCCCCTGCTCCATGCCTTCTTCCTTACATCCACTCTGCACACTCTCTTGTACATTCTCTGATAGGCCAACAGGAACTTGGGGGTGGTCAAGCCCATGCAGATGAGTCTTGGTTGCTTCAACTGTAGGATCCATTGTTTGGAAGCCCCTTTTGATAAATCAATGTCAGTGAAGCAAGAATAGTAGTCATTGTGTGAATGAAATGCCTCAACCTGACTCACACCCTTGACAGTCTCAGGGCCATTTATTTGCTCCAATTGCCCCAAGAGTGCCCGCTTCCTGGGCACCAAACATACCATATCTTCCTATATCTAATCTTGTTGATTTCCCACAGCTACCCTGCAAGGCAAGGATAATTATTATGTCCAATTTGAAGATGAGGAAATAGAAGTTCAGAGATGTTTATGGACCTTCCCAGCACCACATGGCTCTTAAGTGGCACAGCAGTTTGAACTCAGGACTGATGGGCTACAGAGCCTTCATGTTCCCTCCATGCCCTGCTATGCCTCTTGTTTGCAGATAGAGAATGAGCTTCAGCAACAACCACATCAACCCAACCCATAGGCAGCAGCTTTCCTTCTCCTTTTCCTTCGTCTTCCTATTTTTGTTTGTTTGTTTTGTTTAGTTTTGGTACCAGGGATCGAACCCAATGGTTTTTAACCACTGAGCCACATCCCCAGCCCTTTGAAAAAATATTTTGAGACAGGGTCTCACTAAGTTGCTCAAGGCTTAGGCAAAGTTGCTGAGACTGGCTTTGAACTTATTATCCTCCTGCCTCAGCCTCCTGAAACAGTGGGATTACAGCAGGCATGCACCACCACATCCAGTTTTTGCATTCATTTCTATTTCTAAGACCAATGGGCTGCCTCTCAAGCCCTCTAATTCTTACAGGAAATATATGGACACTGAGAAAATGGCATTCACTCAACCCTCCTTGGGGGTGCCTGTTTCAGAGAGCTTAGTAACTTAAAAATAAATTTCCTTAAATACCTCTAACTTATGTAAAAGCACAGAATCATTGCTAGTTTGGAATTTACTTCTTATTTACAGCAGTGACCATGTTCATTTTAGGCCAAATTAAGTTCCACTTTTATGTGGACTATGTATACTTTGTGTGTCTGGGGCCCTTCATAATCCATGTCCACAGTTAATTAGTGCTCACTGATGAATCCTGGTGCCCCCTCCTCCCTATTTTTGGTGATTCTGGGATGTGGTGGTTGTAGCTATGCTTTGCAGATGTTAGAACCTCAACTGAGAAGCCCCAATGTGGGAAAAGTTCAGGCAGCTCTTTCACAGACTGGCCTTCCTAGTTTGCACTGCTGCTCCTTCAGATAAGTGCTCATAGGGAAAGCCTGGCAGGTTTTTTCCAGATACCCTCAGAAGAAACAGATAATGAGACACAAGCACCAACCATACTGCCAGATGGAACTCAGCCTCATGTAGAAGTTCTTGGGGGCCATGCCTACTCCTCAGGAGCCCTGAGATGCTGTCTGGACTGAACCAGTTGAGGTTCCCCTCCTCAGCTGAACCCAGCCACGCTCTAGCTGAACCTTTCCTGCCTCTCTTTTCTTTGTCCTCAGGGTCTTCACAGCTCACTCCCATGGAGAGGCAGACAGGTAACCACTGCCTTGCCAGGCTGGGGAAAATGATGATTCCACACCTGAGAGAGTTCTCAGGGCGCTGTGTCTGTGTGTAGGCCCTGAATGCCATTTAGAATGCCTGGAATCATCTGGCCACCAGCCTTTTTCCTCGGGTGAGGGACAATCTTTCTTCCTCTATTCCCCCTCTCCTGCTGGAGTCTTCCCTCCTTTGTCACACAGGTTCACTCTCACAGGAGGATTGAACAAAGAATAAATTGGCCACCAATTGCCTGCCCTGGATACCAAGACACATTTTCATTGGAGGGGCCAGGACTGGGAGAATCTAATCAACAGGGCCCTTGCTCTTACCAGACAAGTTCACCTCAGCCCATTCTCCTTACCCCCACAAAGTTGCCAAAATTGGAAAATAAAAACACAGGGTACCCAGTTAAATTTGCATTTCAAGTAAACAATTAGTTTTTTAGAATAAATATGGTCCATGCAAAGTTTGGGCTATACTTATACCAAAATGATTTTCTGTTTGTAATTCAAATGTAACTGGGCATCCTCTGTTTAATCTGGCAGCCCTCCTCCCATGCCCAGCCCAGCAATTCACCATTCTCTGGTGTTTGCACAGGACAGCAAGTCAGACTCCCAGCCCAGGTTGGAGACCAATGCAACCAGCTGTCACATCAACAAACATATTTGAGCTTTCCTGCCCTTCTCCACTCTTGCTCTCCACAGAATGCCTGGCCCATCTCAGACTGCGTAGTCCACTGTGCCCACAGAGTCATGCCTGTGGCACAACCCTTACTGCCTTCCAGTATAATTATTACTTTTCATGTCTCATTCTCCACTGGGATTTGAGGTTTTTTGTTTTTTAGTTTTTGCAGTACTGGAGATTGAACCCAAGGGTGTTCTCTCACTGGGATACATACCCAGCCCTTTTGATTTTGTTATTTTGAGATAGGGCCTTGTTAAATTACCCAGGCTTGCCATCCTCCTGCCACAGCTTCCTGAGTTGCTGGGATTATAGACATGCCCACTGCACCAGGCTGCCTTTGAGCTTCTTGAGGGCTGGGAGTGGAACTGACTAATCTTTCTTCCCCTCCTTCAGGACCCAGGATGGAAAGAGGTCAAAAATAGCTGGATGAGTGAACACATGTGTAAATAAATGAGCAAATACTTCTGGTTGCATTTAATACAAAGGGGCTGACTTGTGAAAGGAAAGGCCTGATACATCTTGCTTTATCCACTAGAACTGTAGGTTTCTAAGGGCAAGGTTTTGCTCCCTGATCTATCCCCAGCACTTCTCAGGGTGCTGGCACCCAGCAGGTGCTCAGCCTACACCCATTGCATGAATCAGTTGTTTCGTTAGTAGATGGCTGACCCTAGAGTGTGTCCTACAGTGGAACTCTTTTCCCACCACCATTAACATTTCTGAGGTGCCTGATCCTCATCTCCCACAGAGCCAATGAGTTGAGTGGACAGTGAATGAGGGGAAGAGAAGTCCAAAGGACAGGGAAGAGAGCAGGAGGGACTTGCACTGTCTCTATTGGGGGAGCCTATAGGAGTGACTGGAGGAAAGGAGAAAGAGGCTCACTTAGAAAGGAAGCAAGCAGCGACTCAGGCCAGCAACCAAGTGGAGCCAGGGCATGGGTACCAGGGAAGCAGCTGAAGTCCAGCTTTCCCAGGTCAGCTTTCCCCTGAGGTGGGAAAGGGATGGCACACAGTTCATACCCAAGCTGATGGCAAGGATGCCAGGATCCTGGGCACAGTGGTGGCTCTGTCATTGGCTGGAACTACAACTGAGCATGTGACCCACCTGGTCAATGGGACAGGGTAGCTTGGAACCTCATCTGCTGCTGGAATAGGCTGAGGTCTTATGGGATCCTTGCCACCCCTCAGGTCCTAGGGAAGAGGTCTAGGTGCCCTGCTCCACCTCTGTAACCTACTTGGGTTAAGTCCTTACCCAGAAGGGTCAGAGCTTTTCACTGGTTGCTGTGTTGGTGGGAACAAGCAAGGTGGTGACTGCCAGGAACCCAGCTGAGATTCCCCCTATAACCTAGTCCAGAGGGCCAAGGACACTCCCTCAGGCCTGCCCAGGGGAATTCTGGAATGGGTACATGTTACCCTCAGACTGCCACTTTCCAAGGCTCTGCATTGCCTCTCTTTCTAGGAGCTCTAAAGGCCCACCTCAGGTTATGGCAGGAACCAGCTTCTGAGCACCCCTCCTTCCCTGTTGAAGTCTGAAGGGCAGTTGGAGAGATGCCCAAGCCCTGGAGGAGGGTTATGAGAGGCCCTCATGCCATCTGCTATGAGCGCTGGGTTATTTCTTCATCCCTACACTCACTCCTAGCCTACCACACTACCTCACAGCTAGTAAACACTTAGAAGTGTTTGCCACTGAAGAAACAAGTGGATGAAGGTATGGTACCTGGCAGCTGTTGCTGAGGGTGAGGTCTGGTCCTTTGTGGGGGCACCTCCTAACTGTAGGTGTCTCCATCTGGGTGACTGTGACAGTTCTCCAGTGCTGGGCCATGGGAGAGGAAAGTTGTCCTCTACTAACAAAGTGGGCCTCAAGCCAAATAACTACAGTGCCCACTTTGGGAAGTGTCACAAGTTTGAACAATGTGGTAAAAGAAATCTTCTTGTCCCAAGTCCACTACTACTAGTGCCTTTGCCCTTTAGCAGAGCTTCATTGATTTCCATTCTGGGAGCATTCCATGGGCCCCTACTCCCGTACCTCACACCTCATTGCCTTAAAGGTCCTTTAGTTCCACCAAGGCAACTGCCTGTACCTCTTTCTGCAGAAAGCCACCCACCTCCTTGCACCAAAGGCAGCAATTCCTTCCCTCCCCAGAATATCCCCAGAGTATTGTGTTGTGTGTGGTTCCACCCTCTGAGCACTTCCCATTTCCTGGAGTCTGAGAGATGTGGATTGGAATACATCCCCACTTCCTAGCTTATATTTTTGAGCCTTTTATCTGCACCTGTAAAATGGGACGATCCAAATAGCTCTAGGATTACTATGACATCTGAGCACAATGACTTGTATAAAGTGTTTGACGTAGAAGTGGTTCTTGAAGAATGGCAGACTTACAGCTCCAGGAAGATAGGTGCTATATCTTGTTTACCTCTGTATCACTTTCTGGTGCCCAGTAGACAGCCTGGTGTGTGGTAGGCATTCTAGAAAAATGTATTGAGTGAACTACTGCTATGTTGTCTTGCTTGGCCAGGAGTGGTTCCCAAACTGGGCAGGGCTGAGCTTGCAGGCTACTGATGGTGTTGGGGAGGGAGCAGGGGCTGAGAATCCGGAGATGTAATTAACAAAGTACCTTTCACTGAGACCAATTATTTTAAAAATTGGGTGTAGAGAGGGATCAGCTCCCTTTGGCTGACTTCATGGCCCAGTGCTGAGAGTTCTTACTGTGCCTGGCTGCCTCCCTATTCAGTGCTATCCACAAGATGTCTGCTTCTGGAGGTCTGGGCAGAGCTGGGCTGAGCTTAGGGAGGCTTTCCCCCGGCCTGCAATTTGCCTAGTAACCCAGATTTGTAGCCAGACACTGGTCTAAATCCTGCCTGGTCTGGCTGGTGCTAGGGTTTCCAATTTTAGCGAATAAAGATACTGGATGCCTGGTTATATCTGAATGTCAGCTAAACAATGAATAGTTTTGTAGTATAAGTATGTTCCATGCAATGTTTGGAACATACTTATGCTATGAGATTATCTGTTGTTTATCTGAAAAACAAATATAACTGAACTCCCTGCATTTTCTCTGGCAAGCCTAGCTGGAGTTCGTCCAATCGCTGGAGATTGTAAGGGAACCAACCTTGGGGGAGTGGAGTGGGAGGGAACTGCTCCCACCAGAAGCACTTTGAATTGATGTCAGAACAATGGCATGGGTTGTTTTGTTTTTCTTTGCCCAGAAACAGAGCATTCCATGTCACTCAAAAGAAAACAGAACCAGAACGGTGAATTTCTGCTCTCTGCCTTACTCCATTGATGTTGACCCAGAACATGTCTAGGTTCTGAAAGAAATACTGACTGTTAGACAAGTGACTCTTTCATTTTTCTCTGCAATGCTCCTTCTAATGCTTGGTGTCCACTACCCTGTGTCCTGTTTGCAATATGCTCCGGATGAGATGTGTAGTGGCCATTTGCCTCTCCCGAGGGTACTGTTCTACTTTGATATTCAGGTGTTCCAGATACAAAGGCCACTTAGTCCAGTGGCTTGATGTGTGAACTAGGGAACAGATAGATATTATAGCTAGACAGTTAATTTTCCAGATTTCAGTTTCCATATTTCACAATCTCTAATACTCATAATATGACTCTGACTGGCCATATTATTCTTCTGAGGACCAGGGAGGGACATGTCTTGTGTATCATTATACAGCAACTGAGTGGTGACATGGCATTTCAAACTCTGTTCTCTTTGAATCCAGTGCCTAAATGCTCCTCCATTGTTATTCTCTGTGACTCTTGCACCAGGTGGCTTGCTCCCTAGTTTTCCCATTTGTTAATTGAGGGGGACAAAGTGATCTCTGAGCATTCATGGCTTCCCCCTTCCCTTTTTTCCCTGCACTAACTCCAGTCCATTCTTTAAATCCTTGCTCAGGGATCCTTCTCTGTCCCCACTGGCTCATGCATATAAAGTTCAGCACCTGCCAATGGTTTCCCAGGTGGTCTGTGCCTATCCCTCTGGGATTGGTTATTTTGCAGTCTCTCAGCACATCTGTCTTCCACACTGAGCTGTGACAATTTCATCCAAGGCTTTTGCATCTTGTCAATCTGGAGTGCTCTTTTTCCTGCTCTTTGCATGACTAGCTCATTACTTCCCAGTCTCAGCTTAAATGTCACCTCCCTGTCTAGCCCTTTATTGAATTCCTTGCCTAAAACCAGCCCCCACCTCACCCTGATTATTCTCTTCCAATGTCTATAGAGCAATGATCACTGTGAAAAATCAAGTGATGTGTTTGCATTTTTTTAAATGAAATTCATAGAACATAAATTTAACTACTTAAAAATGTACAGTCAGTGGCAGTTATTACTTTCCCAAAGCTATATAATCATTATCTCTATCTATTTCCAAAACATTTTCATAACCTCTAAAGGAGACCCTTACTCATTAAGCATCATTCCTCATTCCTCCTTACCTCAGTCCTTGGCAACCACTAATCAGCCTTCTGTCTCTATGGATTTGCCTTTTCTGGATAATCCAACATAAATGAAATCATCTAATATATTTTCTTTTGAGACTGGCCTTTTTCACTTAGTGTAGTGTTTTCAAGGTTCATCTAAGATATATTATGTATAACTACATACTTATTATTCCATTGTATGGTTAGACCACATTTTGTCTGTCCATTTACCAGTTGACAGATGTTTGGATTTTTTTTTTTTTTTTGCCTTTTGCTTACTTTATCATGAATGCTGCTTCTAAGAACCTGGGTGCACAAGTTGTGATGTGAACATATGTTTTCAGTTATTTGGAATATATACATAGGAGCAGAATGGCTGGATCAAATGATGACTCAATATTTAACTTTTTGAACAACCACCAAACTGGTTTCCATAGTGTCCAACACAGTCTTTTGCATTCCCACTAGAAAAGCACAAATTTTCCAATTTCTCCACCTCTGTGCCAACATTTGTTATATTATTTATCATTTGATTACAGACATCCCAGAGGGTGTGAATGGATATCTTGTTGGGGCATTTGCTTTTATTTCTTTCTTGTTTTTCCCTCCTGAATATGGGCTCCATGAAGTCAGGGGTCATGTCCAGCCTATTTGGGACTGTCTCTCTACTATCTCTCTTGGTACATGGTGGATTTTTCATACATAGAAGTTGAGCCGATGCCTAGAATAATGCATTCTCACTGAAACCTTGGCTTCCAGTCCAATGCCTTCTGCAGAGAAAGCCTTTTGTGACTGTGTTGTGTGTCCCAATGCAGTGGTCCCAAGGGGAAGAAGCTATTATGACCACCCAAATGTTAGGACCTCAACCCTGTGGATTGGGGCTCAGAACAACCATCCTTCTTTCATGGGACCCAGAGAAGAGGCTCAGTCCATGATAAGGACACTTATTCTAAGAGGGGATTTGGAGCGAGATGGGGAAGCAAGGCCAAAGCACCCCTCAGTTGCACTGGCTCCCCCTATGTGATACTCCCTGTAGCAACCTCTTAAGAGGTTTCATCTAGCCTATCTGCACTGTCACACTTGTCCCTTTGGGATTTTGAGACAAGAGACTGGGCTAACAGCCTGGAAACTGAACCTCTTCAGATGCAGCTGCTGGTAATTGGCCCTCAGTTGCTCAATCATGGAGGTGGGAAAGGGGACAGTTTGATGGGGACTGCTCATGCTGACACTCTTCCTAGCCTGCCTGGATTGGCTCTTCTGTGCTCTGGGATGGGACATGGTAGAACCTGAAGATTGCAGACCTCAAGTCTCTGGAGCTTTGCTCCCTAGGCACTGCAGCAGGCATCACCACGCAGTCAAAGAAAAAAAAAAAACACTTTTGTGTGTTCTCAAAAAGTTAAGCATAGATTGTGAGGGGAATGGGAAAATAAACAAGGAGAGAAATGAATTACAGTAGATGGGGTAGAGAGAGAAGATGGGAGGGGAGGGGNGGCCATGGACTGAGACATCTTAAACTGTGAGCCCCCAAATAAACTCTTCCTCCTCCTCTACAATTGTTCTGGTCAAATCTTTTAGGCACAACAGTGAAAAAAGGTGACTAAAACAACTAAGAAAGAATCCACATACAAAGGACCACATAATATATAATTCCATTTACATGAAATATCCAGAATAGGCAAATTTATAGAAACAGATTAGTGATCACCAAAGGCAGGAGGGTGAGTTTGGGAGTGATTGATTAATGGGTCCAGGATGTCCTTCTGGGTGATGGAAATGTTTTTTAACCAGGTAGAGATGTTAGTTGTACAACATAGTAATTGTACAAAATGTCACTGATTATATACTTTACATGGTAATTTTATGTTATATGAATTTCACCTCTACCTTTTTATAAATGAAATCAATCCTCTCTACTTAATGCCTATTTAAGCCTCAGGATTGTAAGTCCTCATTGGGGATCAATTTCAGAAAAAAGGCAGACAATGGTGGATAGCTTTATGCTCAAAAATCACTGGGCCTTGGAATAGGAACCCACTCAATTTACCTGAGGGCCCATTGTCCAACTCCAATAGAATTTTTTGGTATTTTTTTTCTCTGGAGATGGATAACCAAATCAATATCATTGAATGTATCCCTTCTGAGTCAGTGTCCAGAACTTAATGTGATTAGAGATTCCTGTGTTCCTTCACATCTGGGTAATCCCCAAGAGACTTCAGGGGCTGACACTGAGCCAAAGTGTGGGAGGTCTTGTACTCAAATTGGCAATGGGAAATAGCAAAAGAGAGTTTTTGCTAGAAGGTGGACAAAATCACTTCAGAGAATGATTTCTGTTTCAGGCCCACAGCATGGTGAATGATCCAGAAACCTGGTCTCAACTACTGGGTAGGTATTCAGATGAATAGTGTTTTTAAGTTAGGTCCTGCTGCTCCCTAAGGCTTCTATAAGTGCAGAGAGCTTGCAGAAGACCTCAAAAAGAGCAGTGAGGCTTTCAGCAGCCACACTACCTTTATAGAGAAGACCCCAAGAGATTCTTTCATTAGAAACTTGAGCCCAACAGTATCCTCAGGTCAGCTAGAGTCTCACAAGGCTGGGCTGGTCCTTCTGACTGTCTGAGGATAGGAGGGACCCACCCATTCAGCCCAAGTCTGCTCTAATTCTGGAACTCTTCTTCAAATCCAGTTTTGAAGCATGTATGGACTAATTCATATGAATTAGTCCTAATAAGGCTTCAATCATACCTCTAGTGTCAGAAAGGTCTTTCTAACACACAAATCTAAACATGTCTTGCTTGACTCTGCTTAATAGACCCTGGGCCTATTCATTGCCTTCTGGTTGAAAATGAGAGCTCCCTACTTGGCATTTTAGAATGTTTGTAGATTTCCTGTCTCTCATCATCTCCACCACTTGCTTGACACTCTGGCCACCAACCCCTTGCACACCTCCCTTCTACCAATTCACCAATTGAGTGTGGTGATGTTTCAACCAAGGCCTGCCTTCCAGAGTGGAGGGTCGGGTGTTGGCCTTGTTGAGCCAGGCCCTGGAGTCCAGAGGGGACAGTGAATCATGAAGCTTCTGGGAGATGCGACCAGTCACTCAGACATATGTCCCAGGCCCCAAGACAGGAAGCTAGGTTCCAAAATCCAGAGCTGGTGTGCTCCAGGTGTGCCCTCAGCTTCCCTCAGTGGGCTGGAGGTATCTCCTGGCTTTTGCTTTGAAGAATCTTAGAATCACCACCCAGGCCCTGTCATACTACTGAAAATCCAACCCCATGGAGTCTTTCCTGATCTTTGTCAGGTGAATCCTAGCCTTGTGTATCACTTCAGCTTGCAATGCCCTCATGTCCACTTTTTAAATTTTAAACATAATAGTAAACATTATTGACTCATATAATAGGAAGTCCAAGCATAGGGCAGACTCAACTATCATCAAGCTAGGTTTTTTTTTTCCTGGCTCTCTTCACTGCCATTCATCTAAAGATTGAATTCTCTGTATCCTAATAAGGCTACCAGTAGCAATTCTGACTATATATTTTTTTTTGTTTAAGTCTCCTGGGCAAGAGAGCCAGTAAGGGTCTCGGTGGACCAACTCTGTTCACCCTGGATCAAGGACTGTCACAAAAGGAAATACCATGTGTCATTCAGCTAAACCTAGGTTCCTGCCCTTCATCAGGAACTATGGATCACCAGGCCGCATCCTTGCCTGTACCCCTAGGCTGAGTCAGGTAGACTCCTCTCATGACTCCCCAGCCCCCATGCTTCCTCTATCACAGCACTTCTGCCACTGTGTGGTCATTGAGGTATTTTTACTGCCAGCTCCAGGAGGACAGGGCCTGTCTTGGGTGTTCTGTGGCCTCAGAGCTTTCTGGCCCAGAATAGCTGCTTCATAGTACTTGTTGAATGAAGAGAAGAAGGAGTGAATGAATGAGTGGGTGGATGTAACAGCTGAGTAGTGTGGTCAAGGGACTAAGGGTCAGATGGGGTGGGTTGGGGAAAGCCATTTCTACAGGCAGGCTCCTGTGTGCAGAGGCTGAGTGAAAACAGGGCGTGCCTATGTTTGAGTGCCAAAGCAACCCAATGTCCCAGCTCCTCCTCCAAGTGGGAAGCTCTGACATCAGGCACAGGGAGCCAGAGGCAGGCTTGCCAGCTCCTTTAAGCAGCAGGGCTCACATAAATTCTGAACTATCTTCCCTCCCTCATGCTGGCCTTTCCTGGCCACTGACTTCATCCTCCTCTGCCTGTCTGTCCTTGCCTCACCTTCTGGATTTCATACACACTGGTGCCCTCTGTCTGGTTATTAATAATACTCGAGAGTCATGCTAATAGTGCCTGCTCCCAGAGTGCTTTCTTAGTGCCAGGCCCTGGGCTGGAGCTACACTAGGCACAGGATCTCCTTTCCAGCACAGTAACAGAAATTACCCAATATCCAAAGGGGCATTGGTTGGGGTGGAGGCAGTCTGATCCTACCCAAAGGGTTGTGGCACCCTTATTGAGCCAGAGGAGGCAAGACCTTAGCTGAGGCCCATGTCGGGGTGCAGTGCAAAAGTGGCAGATCTCTTCTTCAAGGGAAACATTAGGTCAAGTCCCCATAGATGAATGAGTCACAATGGAACTGCTCTGGCTGGGATTTGAAGGCAGGAGTTGTACCTCCTCATCTTCCCATCTCCTGCTCAGTGAACCTTGAGATGTAACCTGTGCTCAAACAGCAGTTCTATCACTTACCTGGTACCCTGAGCAAGTGGCTTTACCTCAAGGCCCCAGTCGTCTGTACTGAGGGGAGGGGTGCTATGAGAGTTCTCACCTCAAAGGATGCTGTTGAGCTTTACATGAGATGGTGAGGCATGAGGCATGTGTAGTTCCATACACAGGAAGAGTTTGGTATTTGCCTGGTACCCAGTCATTGTTCAGTGGGATGCCAAAGTACTCTCCTGCCTCCCAAGGACCCATTCAGAATGCAAGGCCATTCTGCAGCTCTTCCTCTCATCTTTCAACATGCCTTTTATTGCCCCAATTCTCTCCCCACATCTCTCTACCCATTCATTTATTCATGGGAAAAGTATATGTTGGGCACCTACTATATGCAGGTACCACACAGAGACAGCAATCTAGGCCTGTGCGCTCATGAAACAGTTTTGATAATTAAATGTCAGGAAAGCTGGACTAGGCAAGCCAAACACCATGAGATAAATCCATTCATATCTCCCCAGGAACCTCTTCAACTGAAGATTGGAACACAGCCCCCATCCCCTTCTCTTTCTACAGGGGAGGCTCTGAGGTACTCTCTGATGATTCTTGGAGAAGGCAAATGATGTGATGCCAACCTTCTGCCCACCCTGCTTGCTAGACATCTCCCAGAATTCTGCTGGAGCCTTCAGACATTCAGTCATGGAACGGGCACACATGCTGGAGAGTCCTGAACCCAGGAGGCCCTCTTGGGGCCACTGTGGGTAAACTGTTTTGTGCTTAATTCAGTTAGCTGGAAAAACTCTCCCTCCATCATGAACCTAACATCTTTTTGAAATTTTAGTCACTGTAACTGAAAGGAAGTTACAGAATCCCACATATACATAAACTACTTTCTAGGAACGTGCCACAGCTTTGAGTCATTTTCTGAGCCATCCCTACTTTGTCAGCCTCTTCTGCCATGGCCATGGACCTGGGTGGAGGGAAATGCCCCATCAGTGGGACAGTCACACTCCCTCTTCTTCCCGCAGATCCTTCAACTTGGGCTAAGGGATCCTTGCTGTAATAAGCTGGGCTAATACACTTACAGGTGCTTACCCCCGGGCCACCTGCCTCATGGAGGCTCTTGAAGACCCTTAGCTAAAAAGGTCAATGAATTCTCTGATTGTTATTAATTTAGTGTTCCAGCAAAAGCATGTGTTTTTAGCTTCACCTGGGATGTTCCTCCTTCCTTACGGTCTCTCAGGCCTCAACAGAGACTTTACTTCCTTGGGGAGTGGTGCCTCCCTCTTAAGCCCCTGCCCCTGGTCAGGCTTGGTCTCCTCTCTAGTGGTCTTACAATTTCCAGAGCTACCCTTGGCCATGGAAATTACCATTCTGTGATATCACGTCTTTTCCTTCGTGACCCTGTGAACACTTCCTGGCATCACTTACAAGTACTTGGCATACAACAAATGCTCCAGTTAGCAATCCTCGATAGAGAATATCAAGGGCAGGAGAGACCAACCATGCTGATCTCACCCAAAGCCTCTGGTCTTCCACTGTCTTAAGTGGTGGTAGGCAGGGCCCGTTGCCAAGCATTGGGGCATGGAGGGGGCTGGGTACTGCATGGCAGAGCGGTGCAAGGTCCTGAGGGGCAGAGAGCACACACACAGCCTGCCAGGGATGGCATGGGGCTGGCTGGAGAAACAGGTGCCAGCTCTGGGGTGGGGTGGGGTGGGGGTGAAGAGTGAGTAGTGACCTTCTTGGCTTGATCCTTGAAGGCAGTGTGCAGAAGGTACCTCCTGCTCCCTGGGGAAGGATAAGCGGTGAACACTTGTCAGTGCTGAATGACAACTTGGTAGAACGCCAGGCCTCTCCAACTGGGATCTCTACAGCCTTTGACTCATCTTCCTGGAGGGTTAATTTTACTCTAAAATTAAGGGAAAAGAGTTACTTTAGCTGGTAAGTAACAAAGATTATTCTATTGTATCAATAAACATGGATGCAAACTTCATATGGGTTTTTAAGCTGAGTATAAAGTTTGGGCTCTAGCTCAGTGGTAGAGCACTTGCCTGGCACCTGTATGGTCCAGGATTCAATCTCTAGCACTGTAAAAACAAACAAACAAACAATCCAACCACAACAATGATAACAGCAACAATCAGGCAACTTCAGCTGTGTTCAGACTATTAGCATCTCATTCTTCTCACCTGTTAGGGAGACTATGCAGAAGAATTTGAGAAGCACTAGCATGTTAGGGAATAAAGGGGTCTTTGGCAGACTGATGTGAATCCCTATCCCAGCTCCCCATCAATGATCTGGTCTCCCTATCAATGTGCTGGCTGAGATCTTGAGCTTTGAATGCTTGCAGGTGATGGTTCCTGCCTTGGAGACTGGCATGAGGACTAGAGGCTAAAGAGGAAAGGAGGGTCAGCACAAACACCTGCCTGAGACCACAGACCAATGACTCCCCATGTGGAGAGCAGGGTGCTCATGTTGCCTAGTGCTGGATGTGGACTGCGCAGTGGCACTTTGATAGCCTGGTTCTGACTGCTTCTCTTGTTGGCTGGTAGGGGTGGGCGTTCTTGAGCCAGTCTTCACATGGTGTTCTCCCTGTATATCTTTCTCTGCCTCTGGTCCAGATTTCCCTTTCTTATGAGGATATTAGTCATACTAAAGGGCCCAACCTGTTCAAGTTGGACCTAACTGCCGCAGTCTGGCTGGGCACAATCAGGAGCCACTTGTCAAAAGAAACTAACTTTATTTTTAGAACCACACACACCAAACAAAACAGCCTCTCAGGAAAAACCCTCAGAGCCTCAACTGCCACCACCGGCTTTCCACAAGCCTCTCTCTCCCCCACCAGCTTCTCTCCCCCTCCCCCAATCCTCCTGCTCTTGAGGCCGATTGGCTGGGTCACGTGGGCGGAGCCAAAAAAGTCCCCCAATGAGCAGCTCCGTGGTCTGAAAGGGCAGGGAAATAGCCCAATGAGCATCACCGCAGAGGAGCCAATCAGCTAGATGTTGCTGGGGCCGCTGTGAGCCAATCATCAGCCGGCAGCTGGAAGTTTGCTGGGGCCCCTTCGGCTGTGGCTCTCAACACCTAACCTACCTAATTTTATGTGTAATGACCCCATTTCCAATAAATACCCATTCTGAGTCACTGAAGAGCTAGGACTTTACCATTTAAATTTGGGGTGGGGGACAAAAATTCAACCAATAAAAGAGATGGAAGGGAGCTTTTCATTTGAGGCCAAACTCCAACATGCTGATTGTTTTCAAATTTTGCTGCTGTGAGTCTGCCTAACACCTGAAGATAAAGAAATGCAGCCCCCCACCTGCATCCACGAGAGACCATGGGAAAGGGACTTTGAGCAATTGCCTCCAGTGCCACCCTCCCAGGACATCTTTGCTCAGGACTGCTTGCGGCTGTTTTGCATACCTTGTTCTGCTTCCTATAAGCTTCCTTCCCACACCCCTGACCAAGTCAAAGGTAGCTTTAAGCTAGAATCCTAATCTTGGTATTCCAGCCTTTCTCCCAGAAGGAAGCCTGTTGAATCCCATGGAGAAGACCCCACATTGGTCTATTCCAAAGAGCCCCAGAGTACCTTGAGTGGCACCCAGGTTCAGTTGCCATGGGCACTCTTACTCCATGTCATTGTCCCAGTCATTCGTGGCATTTTCTAGGCTGGGAAAGATTTTACTTTGGCTTGGGCATCTGGGTTTGTTGGCAGCCTCCAGATTGCGTCTTGAAGAATGATCGCTTTGGGGACCATGTGGAACCTCATTTACCACCACCACCGTCAGTCAGAGCCTGGGGTTTCTATTATTGCTATTTCTGCATGCTAACTGCATGCTTATTTTAGACTCCTCTCAGGAAAGCCTGCTCTCATTTAATTCCTTTCAGCCACACTTTCATATTGCACTAACCTATTTATATTTAACAGTTTGAGCACTGAAGTGCCTTGATTAGAATAATCAATTCTGTATCAAGAAACAGCCTCCCTGGGAATGCAGAATCCAGCCAAGTGCCCAGATGCTGAGCAAACAGCCCTCTTATTCCAGCCACATCCTCCTAGACCTCAGGAAAGCTGTATGGGGGGCTCTCCAATCCCCAGGTCCTGCTGGCATGGAGAATGAAATCGATTTTGATTGGATTCTTCTGAAAGGATTTGTGAACAGGAGGCTGCCCTTCCTGCACAGCAGCTTTCAGGTTTATTTAAGTTGGTCAGCATTTGTAGTGATCCTGGTGGTATGAGGTACATTTAAGGACAAATCAAGAATGTGTGCAGATAAATTGCTAATAGCTAATGCTCATTGAGCACTGACCTCATGTCAGGCCCAGGGCTAGCTACTTTCCCTGTAGTAGGGAATCTCACTTGATCATTGCAGCTACCCTCTGAGGCAGATCTTATTATTATACCAGTGTGTCAGTGAGCAGACTGGGGCTCGGAGGAAGTAAGTAGCTCTGAGCTCCTGCAGCTAGTAAGTGGCAGCAGTCAGATTTGAACTCAGGCAGTCTGGCTCTAAAACAGAACCACTCTCCTGAGCTAAATGCTGTCACTAGAGGGAAACCCCCCCATCTTGGGGGTTGGGGGTTCATGCATAGGAGGGAAAGAGCCCTACCCAAGTTCATAGAGCAAGTTGGAGACAGCTGGAGCAATTTCACAAGTCACTACAGCCCGGGTTTGGGGCATGGGTGTGCTGATGAAGGGACCTTGTGATTAGTTTGGCAGGGGACTCTACCCCTTTGGTGAAAGTCCATTTTGTTGATGCACTTCTCTGGCCTGAGAGAAGCCCTCACTGCTGTTCCTTCAAGGACACCTGCCTCCTACAAACTAGTAGTTTAGGCATGAAGTAGGTCATTGGTGACTTCTGTGAGAAGTCTATGCCACGGTGGACTGGCATGATGGGGATGGAAACCCAATTGGCGTGAGTTGGGGAGATAATGGGAATGGAGGTATGGTGGTGAGAGCCTCTGTAGATAGTTCTTCAAAGAAATTGTCTGTGAAGTGAAGTGGAGAAGTGAAGGAATTAGCTTGAGGGAGGGGGACACGATAAGAATGATTTGGAGAAGGCAGGAATTGATCCTTCAGCAGTGACTGGGCAGAACATAGGAGCAAAGCCCCCCATGCAGGTCAAGTGTCTGGCAGGCAGGGTATGTCATGTGGAGGGACTGGCCTTCTGGAGGTACACGGATGAATGTTGGATGGCTATAGGAGGAAAGGCAGGTGAGAGATTTTTTGGTAGGTTTGGTGACCTGTGGTGAGACAGTTCTGTTATCTTTCTACTTCCTCATAGATGGGCCAGGGAAGAGTTATGAGTTGGCAGTAGAACAGGGAGGGAGGTTCAAGGAGAGATGAGAAAATGTGAATCGTGTAGGGAAGTGTAAAAACACTTGGATTGGGGAGTGTAGTAGGATACTGGGTGGTTTTGAATGCCCATTTAGGATCTGCAACTGAGATCACGTTGGGAGGCCGGTTACCAGAGTAGAACCCCATTCCTTCAGGTCCTTCCAAACTGAACAAAGCCAATGTTCCCTTCTTTCTCTGTGTCTTCAGCCTTTCCTTTATTGGCTCCTTCCAGATGGCTCAAGTTTGTACCCTCCTCCAGCTATAATCTCATCCCATTCCTCCCATTCATAAGCTTCTAGAAAGAGTTGCCTACATTTGCTGTTTCCACTTTGGCACCTCTCACTCACCCCACATCTCACTTGAGTCAAGTTTTTGTCTTTAATCTCATACTCAAATAGGGTACATTTATGATATTAAATTCAATAGCCATTTCTGGTCCCAATTCTACTTAACTTCTTGATAGTATTTGACGTGAGACCCTTTTTCTCTTGCTTCCATAAAACCACATTCTCCTTGTTTTCTCCCTTCCTTGCTGGCCAGTCTTCTCTGTTGGCTTCTTTTCTATTGGGTCATTACATTGTAGAAGTTTAAGGCTCCTTCCTCCATCCCATTCTCTTCTCATTCTCTCTCGGCAATCTCATTCTCATATATCTATATGCTGATGACTCCCAAATTCTGATCTCTGGTGTGGACCTTGCCTCTGAAGACAAGCCTACAAGTCTATCTGCTTACTTAATATCTCATATGCAGTTTTAACTGGTACTTAAAATACAACACCACTTAAACAAAACTCATGATCTTCTTCAAATCTGGCCCACTACCAGCATCGCCTCTTGGGTAAATGGGCACTGAATTTCATGCACTTTTGTAAACAGAGCCATTATGCATTTTTCTCTCTTATCCACTTATATGGATAATAGGTAAGCTAAGCTCATTTTTCTCCATGGTCTCTCTCAAATGAATCCACTTCTCTGACTCCATCCTTTTCATTGAATGCACCAGTGTCTCTATCTAAGACTACTGCCACAGCCCTTTAACTGATCTCTGCTTCAACTCAGGTGTCTTTTCATTCTAGAGAGAGAATACCGTTTTAATATATCAATCTGGTTATGGTGCTCCTTCTTGCTTGAAACCCTTCAGAGGTTTCCAGTTGCTCTTATGATAAATTCCAATCTCCATACCATGGTCTGCCAAGTCCTGCATTGTCTTATTCTGCCTCATATTTAACCTTTGTCTGCTCCAGCCATACTGCCTTTCTTTCATTCTCCTACACTTTCCATAGTCATTTCTACCACAGGAATTTTGCATATATGTTCTAGAAAGAGTTCTGGAATTCATGTTTGTTTCATTTCCTTGGTAATCACTCCTCATCATACATATTACAGCTCAGATGGTCAGCTCCTCAGGGAAGTTTTCTTAGATGTTCCCCCGCCCACTGGTCAGGTATACCTGTTGTATGCCATTGGATGCCTGTGCTTCAAATATTGCAGCATCACCAAAATTTGTACTAGCAAGCTCATTCTGGAAGGTGTTTTTTTAAAATATATATCTTCTCCTCAGCAGCCTGCCAGCTCTGTGAATATTAAGATCATGTCTGTTTTCCCACAGTGTTGCTACAGCACCTAGAATAGTGCCTTGCATGGCCCAGAATACACACTCACTATTCATTAAGTCTGGTTTCATACAAAGATTTTACATGTATACACACATAAGTATATTTACATATACATATAAGTATATTTATACATAGTCACACAAGATGCAGACATTTGTATGGACATATACCATCTAATGCCCATGTATTCTAAATTAATTAGTCAATTTCCACCAACTTGGAGAAAAAGAAAGGAAGAGGGTCTTAGGCTGGGTAACTGGGTCTAAAGATATGGACAACATTTTGCCTATGTGGATACTACCTGCTTGCTATTTCTTCCTGTATTTATCTTTGACCTGCCTCTCCCAACCCCTGGCCCTGTTCAATGGTACAGTTAACTCTGGATAATGAGGCCAGCAAGGCTTTATCACCTTGTCTTGCATGCCTTACCCCAGTTCCACAGATTTTGTCTTTTGAATGGCTTTATGAGGGATGCTGGGTTTCTTTTGCTAAGGGGTTGGGGGTGGACCCATTATCTCTGCTATCAGCCCTTTCTTGTGGAGTTGGGATCAAGAAGATAACAGCGTGTCAGTATCATCAGCACCTCTCTTGACCCTTGTTTTACCCTTGTAGAGAAGGTCTGGCCAACAAGTTCTTGTCTTCCAGAACTTTCTGAACACTATACCCCTATTCCATGGGGCATTTACGAGGGGTCCCCTTCTCATACCCTCCCTTTCTGTCTTGAGACCTCCAGGTGCCTCTTTTTCTGCCTTCTAGCACAGAACAGGCATTTATGCTCTTTTGATTCCATCACCCTGGACTGGGGGTGTAGCTCAGTGGTAGAGCACTTGCCTAGTATGTGCACAGCCCAGGGCTCCATCCCCAGCAGCCCCCCCCAACACAAAGATTCCATAACCCCATTTTCTGATGAATAAACGAATGAATGAATGAAAACTGCTTGTCTATCTCACACAACTGCATCTCCTCTATTACAGTTTTGAACCATAAAATGTGCCATTGCCTTATAGCTCTGAAACCAGGTATAACCACTTTTGAGTCCAGGCTCTGCCACTTTTCAGTGGTGTAAACTTGTGAAGTTGCCTAAAGTCTCTGTGCAGTGTCTCCTCTGTAAAATGAGATCTGTTGAGAGATTTAAAAAATGATATTGGCCAGTGAGGAGCCCAGGCCTAACACATAGTTTGAGAAGTAGTTCTTTCTCCACAGCTGGATAATGGACAAAGAGCCCTGTTGTCTGTGATTGGCATTGTGAGATAATGGTTAAGAACATTGGCTTTGAATGTTTTCTTCTTGGATTGGACCTTTCTATTGGGGGAACCTTGATTGACTCCCTTACGTTGCCCAGGATCACACAGCCAGAAAGTGCTGAGCTGCAATTCAGACCCACAACCTCTAGCCATCCTACTGTACCATGTAAGCTCTGTTCATCTCTGTAAAATATCAAGAGGAAGCCACAGTGCACCTGCCATTAGGACATTGCTTGGGGAAATATGAGGTTGAGGGCCCTGCAGCTTGCTGCATGCTCATTTCTGTCTATTCCAGCCTGGGTTTGAGAAACTGTGGAATGCTCCCTGAGCTGCCCCTGCCAGGTTCCCAGGCTCTGCTTCTGTCCTCTTCCCAACCTTGAGCAGCTTGTCCCTGGCACCTCCCAGCCCCTCTCGTGGGGCTTGGAGCCCAGCCCAGTCCAGCTCAGCTCTGTGCATCAAGAGTCGGGAAGAGAGGCAGCCTTTGTCAGGCTCTGCGGGATCTCCCCTCACTTCCCCAGAACCAAGAGGGGCCAGGCCTGAGACTCTCCCATGTTTCAAAAAGAAAAGAAAAATAACTGCTCCAAACATCTTGAAGAAGCTAGCAGAAGGTCACAGTTTTCTAAATTGCACCTTACCAGGCACTCATTAAAAATGTTCAACCTGGGGTCTGGTCTATATACACATGGAAAATGGAGTGTGCAATAATAATCAGCATTAAGAAAAACTTCAGAGGAAAAGACTCTGTAATCCAAAGACAAAAATCACCCACAGTTTTTCATTTTTTAAAAAATGGTGGTGAAAATTCAAAGGAGAAACACATCAAGTGTCCAGAGCCCTTGTTCTTGTCATACTGTCATCCCAGCAGAAGTCTCTTTGGTGGCATCTGAGGAACCAGAAGAATCACATAGGGCTTGCTGACTTCAAGGGTACAAGGGAGATGCCACTTTTCAGGAGAGGAGCATTTCTGGAGACTGCCAAGGGTCATCCTGATGTTCTAATGCCTCTTGATCTCAGCAGAATTCTGCTCTGCTTCTATTGACGAGCACAACTCCCATGCTGCCCTATGGCTGTGCAAATGCATGTCTGTCAGGGTACTTTTGCAATTGCCTGCTGGAGTTAGAGCAAGAGACTTAGTCTCTGCCCAACTGGGATGACCTTGAGCAGCTACACTGGTCAGCAGGAGCTGGGACACCTAGCTTTGTAAAGGCCCCTGTACTTTGTTGTGTTTCTTGCTGTGGAACTGTTTGTTGTATATGCTGACAACCTGGAACTATCCCAAGGGTAGACAGAGGTTATGTAGGGGCTCTCTGTCTCACTCTCCTGGAGCTGAGTTGGTGGCTGAAGTTGGTGGTCCTGACAGCAGGTCTGGTGGGCTGGGGAAGAATGTACAATAGCCTCTTAAGTTCCTGGCCTAGTGGTTCACTTCACTCATCTTAGGGTAGAGCAGGGCAGGGCAGAAGCCATCCCTGTCTCAGGCTGGCAGCACCATGGCATACTTGGAGGACACTTCAGCAGGGCCACCGCCCACTCCCTATCTAGGTCCTTAGCATATCCTGACACAGAAGTTGCACTCCCTTAGTGGTCACCGTGGGTTTGGGAGCATGGACCATGGAAAGGGGAGAAAGACTTCCACAATCTGTGTGAAGTCCCACATGCTCATTATGCAGCTTCTTTGTTGTTAACAAAGGAGTGCTGCTTACCATCATGCCTTGAGAGCAATGCCAGAATGTAGACATCCTAAACAGGAATGGGCAGGTGCACATAGGCTGTGAGCTTGGCATTGGGATTAACCTAGGCAACTCTTCACAGGCAAGGAAAAGCATGCTTCTTCATGGTTGATAGTGAATCTTTTATTGCTCACAAGTCTGTACTCTGTGGGGGAAAGCCAACAAATATTTAATGACCAGTGGTGTCATGGTCTCTGGGACTTGAAGTCTCCTTATCAAAATCATACTAGGGAGTCAATTTGCCCGGTCCCTGCCTTGCTTTCCAAGATAGCACCCCCAGCAGGCCCGGGGCTCCAACCCCCTCCCAGCCATTGCTGGATCTTCACCTCCTCACCACCCTAGATATGGCATGGAACCAAAAGAAAGCCTCTCTCAGTCTCTTAGATGAGGAGTGGGCACCCCCTAGCTTTCCCAAGTCACTTCCCTGAGGTGCCTCTGGTCCACAAATAGAACCCTCCTGAAACTGGAATCCCAAGGGGAGTGTGAGAACCACGTGTCTTGCTTCTCCCTTTTTATTTTCTTTTCCCACTACCTCTTTGGCCTGAAGTGGAGTGGGAAGGGAGAAGGGAACAGGAGTGCTTTCCACCTCTTTTATGGTGTCCATTATGTGTACTACCCCTAGCATATAACAGAGTTGACCTTGATTCTTGATATAATAATGGGGACTGTAGCAGTCAGGGTTTTCTCAAAAAAACAAAACCAGCAGTAAGTATACACACGCACATACCTATGTCATATATCTGTGCATATGGATTACATGATTGTGGGGACTAGTCATAGGATGGGTGACAGGCTGGGAACTCAGGCAGAAATAAATGCTTCAGTCTTAAGGCAGAATTTTGTGTTCCTCAGGGAAAATTTAGTTTTTGTTCGTAAGGTTTCTCAACTGATAGTTGGCTGAGGCCTGTCACATTATCAAAGATTAGTAATCTTTCCTTAATGTTGACTGAGTGTAGATGCTAAGTACAGTTACCAAACATCTTCACAGTAACACCTCTAGTGTTTGATGGAATCACTGGAGACTAGAGCCTGGCTGAGCTGACAACAAAGCTGATCATCATTTAATCGAAGACGTTTAGGAGAAGAATTTTTTTCTCAGTAGTCACAGCATGGCTTTTGTTTTCTTTTTCAGCACTAGGAATTTAACCCAGGGTTAGTACGTCCCCAGTCCTTTTTATATTTTTGTATTTGGAAACAGGTTCTTGCTAAGTTGGTTATGGTCTCGCTAACTTGCTGAGGCTGACCTTGAACTTATAATACTCCTGCCTCAGCCTTCCTAGTTGCTGGAGTTACAGGTGTGCACCATCATCCTGGCTACACAGCATGGCTTTCAAGACTACCATCTGGTCAATGGATACCAGAAATACTTTCTGGATATTAAAAGCTGACTCTGTTTCTTGTTATGTTCTTTCTGTGTGAATTTTAGCCATCTAGTTATCTGTGGAAGGTTGTGGGGAACATTACCTCTGGAATATTGTGAACAGAATATCACCCACAAGGAAATGTAAATGAAAAAATGTAAAAATTAATACATTTTACCAGTATGTTTTGCCTGGGGGAGGACATTGTTGTATCTTCACAATTATGAATCATCTCAATGAAGAAGAGAGTGACAACTAATGACAGCTGCAAGCTTCCATTGGAAATGAACACAAACAAAGGACACTGATAGGGTTTATCCCCCCAGCATGGCAGGTATAGACTATTAGAAAAGTCCCAGGAAGGCCATGCCTGCAAGGCCAAAGTTGAGGAAGAGATGAGAGGAGTGGAAGAAGGCAAGGACACAGCAAGGGGCATGCTGTCAGTTCTGCTTGGCACTAGGTGATTCCAGAAGTGATAGGCCTGTTGCCTGAGGAGGCAGGTTTCCTAGGACTAGCTGCTGGGGGGGGGGATAGTCAATTACAGTTTTGCTTTTCATCCAATAGGTAATTTCACATTGCAAAGGATCCAACTAGTATCACCAGGTGGGCATCACTATCTGAGAAAGAGAATAGTGGGGCACAGGGTCTGGACATCAGCTTCCAGCTTCCCTCAGGGACTCCTGCTTCTAGGCTCAGGCAGACCATGGCCATGATCACATGTTCCTGGAAGGCTGGACGAGGAATCAAGAGGGAAAGACACCCATGAGGTCCTCTGTACACAGAAAATTGACTTTTGAATCCAGCAAAGGGGATGGCTTCTAAGCTATTTGTTCATTGGAGTCTCCCTTGATCCACATTTTTCTCTACTCTTGTTCAGGCCTCTGTGCCTCAAACTGGTGGCATCTTCTGAACTAAGGTTGCAGTCTAATATCTTGAGCCTTACAGCCCTAAAAGGGGCAGGTGATATACCCAGAGGAGGGGGAAACTTGCACTTGGGCTCTGTGTTGAAATTTCATGGGTGAACTTGCTCAGGGTGCCCAACTCATGGGAAGGCAGTGACATACACAGGAAAGGACAGCAGCTAGGATTAGTGAGTGCTGTTCTACAGGCCTTGTGTGGATTCAATCTTGTTAAAAGTGAATTCAATGGAAAATACATTTTTTTTGATGGTCAGCTTATTTCAAGCAACATAACATTTTTAGTTTTTTAAAATTTTTAAATTTGTTTTAATTAGTTACACATGACAGTACAATGACCTTGACATTTCATACATTTGAATCACATGGGGTATAATTTCTCATTTTTCTGAGTGTACAGGTTGCAGAATCACATTGGTCGTGAAGTCATATATATATATATATATATATATATATATATATAT
>NW_026000272.1:2039807-2045647 GCF_001458135.2 Marmota marmota marmota
TAATCTTCTTCTCATGCTCTTCCTCCCTACCCCATTTTGAGTCACCCCCCTTATATCAGAGAAGACATTCAGCCTTTGTTTTTTAGGGATTGGCTAACTTCACTTAGCATAATCTGCTCTAATGCCATCCATTTCCCTGCAAATGCCATGATCTTGTTATTTTTTTATTGCTGAATAATATTCCATGGTGTATAAATGCCACATTTTTTTTATCCATTCATCCATTGAAGGGCATCTAGGTTGGTTCCACATTCTAGCTATTGTGAATTGTGCTGCTATAAACATTGATGGGGCTGTGTCCCTGTAGTATGCTGTTTTTAGGTCTTTTGGGTATAGACCAAGAAGGGGAATAGCTGGGTCAAATGGTGGTTCCATTCCCAGCTTTCCAAGGAATCTCCACACTGCTTTCCAAATTGGCTGCACAAATTTGCATTCCCACCAGCAATGTATGATTGTACCTTTCTCCCCACATCCTCACCAGCACTTGTTGTTGTTTGACTTCATAATGGCTGCCATTCTTACTGGAGTGAGATGGTATCTTAGAGTAGTTTTAATTTGCATTTCTCTGATTGCTAGAGATGGTGAGCATTTTTTTATGTATTTGTTGATTGATTGTATATCCTCTTCTGAGAAGTGTGTGTTATTTCAAGGAAGATAACATTTTTGGTTTTTTAAAAAAGTTTTATTGAGCTACTATTCACACAACATACCCATTTAAAGTGTAAAATTCACTGGTTTTTAGCATTTTCATAGATATGTGCAATCATCACACAACCAGTTTTAGAACATATTCATCACCAAAAAAGAATCCTGTGCCTTTAACTGTTAACCCTTGATGCCTCTCTTCCCACCCATCTAGCCTCTGTCTCCATGGGTTTGCCTGTTGTGGACTTCCAAATGAATTAAATGAGAAAGTTTTGTGTCTGGCTTCTTTCACTTAACACATTGTTTTCAGGGTCTATCTAAGTTGTAGCATAAATCAGTACTTCATTCCTTTTTCAGTCTGAAAAATACTCCATTGTATGGATAGACCACATTTTGTTTATCCAGCCACCAATCCATTAATGGCCCTTTGGGCTGTTTCCCCTTTCAACTCTTGTAAATAGTGTTGTTATGAACATTCGTACATGTGTGTCCATTTGGATGTTTGCTTCATTTCTCTTGGCTATATACTTAGGAGCATCCTGGAGTAACTCTTTCTGTATTTGTTTTCTTACTCCTCAGAAGAGCTCCATGAAGAGAAAATACTTGCATTTTCTCCATTTGGCAGATGGGGACACTGAGGCACAGAGACACTAAGTGGTTTGCTGACCCCACAGCTAACTAGTTCTGGAGCCATGATTTGAGCCCAGGGTCTCTGGCACCAGACACCAGTGCTTAATGGCTGCCCTGTGCTGCCCCTTGGCTTACAGACTGCGTCCAAGTCCCATGAGGCCTTGGGGCAGCTGGGTCTTTGCCTTTGGCTTGAGTCCATGCTTGCTGAATCCTCCCACTGCTGCTTGCAGGCCAGGGTGTTCAGCATGCCAAGTCTGTTCCCTTTGTCCCCAGAGGAGCTTTGCAGCCACAGCCACTCAAAAAGGGCAGGGCTTTGGGCAGGCAGCATGCAGAGTGGGCCAGGGCTCTGCATAACATTTTGAAAAGGGCCACACATTTCCTCATTTGTTGCTGACCATGGGCCACATTATTGAGTGTGAGGAGATTGATTTATCAAACCCAAAGCAAAGCCACTCAGAAAAGAGAAATGACAATGCTGCATTTCCATGAAGGCTCTGTTCCACGTGCCTCACATCTTCAATGGCCAGAGAATTTCAATTTACAGAAAACCAGTAGATGCTTCAGTAACCATGGCCAAACTCTCAGATGTTCTGATGAAGAAGCCTCCACTCGTGGCCTTATAGAGGGAGCAGGTTGGAAAGAGAAGGAGAAAAATCCACTTATTTATTTGTTTACTTATTGTGGTACTGGGGATTGATCCTGGAGTTCTCTAACACTGAGCTACATTCCCAGTCCTTTTTATGCTTTTTCAGTTTTGACACAGGATTGTGTTAACTTGCCCAGATAGCCTGGAATTTTCAATCTTCCTGCCTCAACCACCCAAGTAGCTGGGAAAGCTTGCCACTGTGCCAGACTGAAAAATCCACTTTTAGAAGGAAAGAAGTAGAGCTGGCCTGTGCCTGTGTAGGTGGCTTGTGGGCTGAGACAGAACCCAGGCAGAGGGGGTCTTCTGCAATCTGGGATTTGGAAAGCTTCTGCCTGAATAACAAACAACCCTGAGAAGGCCCAGGTAAGTCTGGGCAAATGGAACCTGTTGGAGGACAGAACTCCCCCATTTTAGGAAAGTGTGTGTGTGTGTGTTGGGGAGACTTAGGCAGCACACTTTCTTTTCTAAGCAAAACTGATTTTAATGGTAATTTCCTCTGAACACATTAATTTGATACTAAAAATGGGAACACAATTTTTATGGAACAGATAAATATTCACATTATTGCAATTGTGTTTTACCTAAACAATACAATGAAAAAGCACCAATATCTTTTTGCTCCAAAAATGTTTTGCTTCATACTCTTAATATGGAGACTCATAGTATTGACTTTAAAATCTGAAGATACACATGCTCTGTGCCAAAGAATGGGGAATCTGTAAAAACAAACAACACACATTCAAGTCCCAAGGCATCCAAAGTGTGTAATTTTTTATCATAGATAACATGATGGAAAGGGGAATGACAGATCTGAAGAGACTAAAAAGACAGCTTCCATCTTGGAACCCTACCAACTTGCTCCATAGTGTTCTTCAGGTTACTAGTGGAAAGTCTTGGTACTGGCCCTGAAATCAAATCAAGTCTGCTGCATCTTGTTGCTATTTGCTGATTCCTTGTTGTTTTCACTTACAAGGAACAATCTTTGCAAATGCAATATGGAAATTCATACCTGTATTTGATCTAATTCCATGAGCAAGACAAATCTTTAACCCCAAATCTCAGGTGCCTCAGAGTTCCTCTTTTATGGAGAAAGGCCCAGTCCCATTTCTGCTGCCTATTTGGTTGGATCTTTTCTCTGCAAACTGGTTTTTGAAGCAACTCTTCTAGCAGAGGGGAAATGACAGCTAGTTAGTACCAATTTTGATGGTCAAGTTACTGAAGCTTTTAACCTGTGTTATTGAGGAGGAGGGATGAGAGGGTGCTTTCTTCACTCCAAGGTTCAAAGAGCAATTTATAAAATGATGGCAGTCAAAATTAATATCAATTAATTCTGATAAAGTAAATGCATGAGGGAGGGTTAAATGCTGAGCATTGAAACGTCCAAAGTAACAATGATTCCCTTGAAGACCTCTTTAGTTCAGTCTCCTATTCACTGTCTGGTTCTTGGGCAGTAGAAGCTCCAGTTGCTGAGGCCCCTCACTTAGCATTTCTGTGGAGCAAGGATGAGGGCTGTTGTGTCTCCCTGAGAATTTGCTTTTAAGGGCCTGCAGAAAAGTTCAGAAGACAGGAGTAGATTAAACTTTTGAAGCAGGTTCATGCAGGCTCCTCTTGCATCTTTGGGTCTGCAGAGGAAGGTGATGTTCAAGATTCTCAAATGGGGCCAAACTGGCTAGAAAATGTTCCCAGACTTCCAATAAATGGGAAATTCCATATGCTTTCTAATAGCTGCCTAATACTCCATAGAAAGGCTGTCACTAGTCTTTATTTTGAACACTTGAGAATTTTCCAGATTGGTGTGAGATCAAAGGATGTCATAATCAACTATTTTGTACACACATCCATGAATGACTTTACTACTTTTCCCTATGACAGATATTTATCATGTCAAAAGCCAAAGCAGTTCTCCTTGATCCTGAAGCTTAATAGGAAATTCCTGAGCCTTTTCCTAGTCCTGCTAAATGATTGTCTTTGAGGTTAGGGCCCAGTGCAGCCATATTTTTCAAAAGCCCCGCAGGTGGTTCTGATGGACAAACCAAAATTGAAACTCTCCTGGGACTTGCCAAACTGTCCCCACAAAAGTTGTGTGGATTTGCCCTCTAATCAGCAGTGAAGGAGAGGGGGCCAGGACCCCATGCTTCATCTACACTGGCTATTTATTATCAATTCTTACATCTGGGGCCAACCTGACAGAAATGACACAACAGAGTGTCATTAGTCTTATTGGCATTCCTTTCACCTTAAGGAAGGTTGTGGATTCACTGCATGTTCATAGACAATTTGTATTTATTCTATTTTTATTTTTTGTGCTGGGGAGGGAAGCCACTGACCCCATCCCCAGATGTTTCTTCTTCTTTTAAATTTCCTCCTCACTGGGTAGTTTATCTTTTTCTTATTGATTGAAAGAAATCTGCTTTTTAATTTTTTATATGTAGTATAAAAATGAAGAAATACAAAAGAAGAAATGTGGGCTGGGGTTGTGGCTCAGTGGTAGAGTACTTGTCTAGCACGTGCGAAGTACTGGGTTTGATACTTATGCATCACATAAAAACAAATAAATAAGGGCTGGGGATGTGGCACAAGTGGTAGCGTGCTCGCCTGGCATGCGCGGGGCACTGGATTTGATCCTCAGCACCACATAAAAATAAAATAAAGATGTGTCCACCGAAAACTAAAAAAATAAATAAATATTAGAAAATTCTCTCTCTCTTAAAAAAACAAATAAATAAAGGTATTTTTAAAAGATAAATAAAATAAAGCTATTGTGACCATCTACAACTAAAAATATTTAAAAAGAATAAATGTTTATCAAGATAATCATTTAGCTAAGAAGTTGAAAATGGAAAGAATTGAAAACAGCAGTTTTGAAAATATTGAGAACACAGGGATAATTCAAGTGAGCAAAGCAGCTGAGCAACTGTTCAGGTGATCAATTTCTGCATATTGCCATAATAGAACGAAGACTAATCTGTTTGGTTGTTTTGTGTATTTAGGTCCCCCCAACACTGTGCCCTGGTTATGGCGTAAACTCTGTTAGCTTCTGGAAAAGCAGTTGTAGGAGAACTGAGACCATTCCTATTCTCTTTCTAAATGCAGCTTACTTTCTGGCCTTTTCATTCTGCCTCAGATTGCTGGATTTGTATTAAAAAAGAAAAAACACCTCTGTACATTTACAAATTATTTCCCTCTAATATTGTGAAATTTTCAACTATTCATAAAAGTTTGAAGAAATGTACAGACCTACCTCCTAGATTCAACAATTAACATGATAGTCTACTTGCTTTGTCACATATCTGTTCTCTACCCTTCCATTTATCAACCCATCAATCATCTTTGTTTATTTATCTTATGGGCTTCAAAGTACACACAGGCTTCAGTACACCTCACCCCCAAGCACTCCAGCAAATCATTAACTAGAGTTCAATGTTTGTTTAAGATCCTTCTATTGTAGGTTAAATTTATTTATAAGGAGATGTCCAGATTTTACATGAGTCATTCTCTGGATTTGGGCAAATGCATGCACCTGTATAACCCTAGCCCTATCAAGATACAGAACCTACCAGCACTCCAGAAAGTTCCCTTGTGCATTTTGCCAGCCAACCTTCAACCCTGGCCAGAGGGTCTCATTATTAATTTTTTCACCATTCATTATTTTTGCCTATTTTAGCTCTTTATATAAATGGAGTCATACAGTATATATTCTTTTGTGTGTTGCTCCTTTCTTTCAGCATAATGCATTTGAAATTCCTCTGTGCTGTAACCTGTATCCATAGTTCATTTCTTTTCATTACTAAGGAGTATCATTGTTTATTGATGAGTAGTAAATGAATTCTATGAATATATGAGAGGTTTTTTGATATACACTTGGGCTATTTTTGTGAATAAAATTGCAATGGAAGTCTTTTTTTTTTTTTTTTTTTTG
>NW_026000272.1:2045739-2071165 GCF_001458135.2 Marmota marmota marmota
TGGCTATATACTTAGGAGCATCCTGGAGTAACTCTTTCTGTATTTGTTTTCTTACTCCTCAGAAGAGCTCCATGAAGAGAAAATACTTGCATTTTCTCCATTTGGCAGATGGGGACACTGAGGCACAGAGACACTAAGTGGTTTGCTGACCCCACAGCTAACTAGTTCTGGAGCCATGATTTGAGCCCAGGGTCTCTGGCACCAGACACCAGTGCTTAATGGCTGCCCTGTGCTGCCCCTTGGCTTACAGACTGCGTCCAAGTCCCATGAGGCCTTGGGGCAGCTGGGTCTTTGCCTTTGGCTTGAGTCCATGCTTGCTGAATCCTCCCACTGCTGCTTGCAGGCCAGGGTGTTCAGCATGCCAAGTCTGTTCCCTTTGTCCCCAGAGGAGCTTTGCAGCCACAGCCACTCAAAAAGGGCAGGGCTTTGGGCAGGCAGCATGCAGAGTGGGCCAGGGCTCTGCATAACATTTTGAAAAGGGCCACACATTTCCTCATTTGTTGCTGACCATGGGCCACATTATTGAGTGTGAGGAGATTGATTTATCAAACCCAAAGCAAAGCCACTCAGAAAAGAGAAATGACAATGCTGCATTTCCATGAAGGCTCTGTTCCACGTGCCTCACATCTTCAATGGCCAGAGAATTTCAATTTACAGAAAACCAGTAGATGCTTCAGTAACCATGGCCAAACTCTCAGATGTTCTGATGAAGAAGCCTCCACTCGTGGCCTTATAGAGGGAGCAGGTTGGAAAGAGAAGGAGAAAAATCCACTTATTTATTTGTTTACTTATTGTGGTACTGGGGATTGAACCACTGAGGCACTCAACTCCAGCCACAACCCCAGCCTTATTTTGTATTTTATTTAGAGAAGGGTCTCACTGAGTTGCTTAGTGCTTCGCAGTTGCTGAGGCTGGCTTTGAACTCACGATTCTCCTGTCTCTGCTTCCCAACCCGCTGGGATTATAGGCATGCGCCACTGTGCTTGGCTGCTATGGAAGTCTTATAATCATCTTTTTTTTAAAACTTATCTTTATTTTGTTCATTTACTTTTACAGAGTGCTGAGAGGATCGAACCCAGTGCCTCACACGTGGGAGGCAAGTGCTTTACTGCTGAGCCACATCCCAGCCACCTTATACTCATCTTTTTTTGTAGATAATTTACTGCTTTTTTGTTTTAAATCTTGGGAAAATTAGCCTTTGAATGTCATGTGTTGTGATTTTTTTCTAATTTTGTCATTTATCTTTTAACTGATGTGTTTTTCTTCAGGCAAGTTTTGAAAATTTTATATAAGCAATTTTAAGAGTCTTTTCCTTAATGTCTTCTGGATTTCATATCATGATTGGAGAAGTTTGATCTAACTTGACTATAAAAATATTTACTCTTTTATTTCTTAAAAAATTTTTTGTTTTTCTTCTTTGTGTTTTTATTGATGCATTATTGTTACACATAATAATGGTATTTGTGGTTATATATTAGTACATGCAATGATGTAGCAATATAATTTGTTCAATATCATTCACCAGTATTTCCCCTTTCCCTCCCCTTCTCCCTCCCCCTGGTCCCTTTTGCCTACTTTACTAAATTCCCTTCAATTGTCATAAGATCCTATAACCTTTCTTTCCCTTTTTTCCTCCTTAGCTTCCACATATGAGACAAAACATGTGACTCAAGGCCTTCTGAGTTTGGCTTATTTTACTTAACATAATGTTCCGATAGTACTAGAACCCTTTCTTCATTCTTCTTTTTAAAAAATTTCATAGATATTCTTGCTTTGTTGATTCCTCAGATGAATAATTCCCAGCTATTTTCAATATTCAGAAAATAATTCTATTGGGGTTTCATTGTGATCACAGAGATTGTGCAGATCCATTTGGGGGAGAAACACATCTATCTGAGATACAGAAGGGGTGAAGGAAAGACAAATATTAAAGATGACTCCTAGATTCTGGACTTGGAGACCAAGTAGATTTCTGGCATCCAGAACTGAGGAAGGGGAAAAGGAAGACGACCTTTCACTGAAGGATGCCCAGGCTTGGAGGAGGTACAGTGAGGAGCTTGGCCCTCCTGAATTGGAGCCGTCCTTGGCAAGCCCACAAGGAGAAGCAGGGAAGCAGAGACCCTCCTTATCCACCTACCCCATTCATTCTGAGGCCTGTTCTCTGCATGGGCTCTGAAGTGACCCAAGGCTTCCTTTGTTGAGCCAAGATGGCCTCCCCAGTGCTTTCCTGACCCCTCCTTTGTTCACCAGGTACTGCCCACTTGCCTCCTTCCCATTCCTCCTGACTTTTGTATTTGCTATTTCCTCTACCTGGAACATTCTGGCCCTAGCTCTTTGCATGGCTTGCTCTTTCCTAACCTTTAATCTCAGCTCAGATATCACTCTCTCAGAGATGTCTATCCTGAGCACCCTATTTGAAGCAGACTGTTTTTTGCTTCCCACTAGCCCCACCAAACTGAGGTTTCTCCCTCTTTCTGTCCCTCTTGTGTTTCCTTCACAGATCTTGACATGCCTTATTATTATTCTATTTGTCCATGTATCATTTGTCCCCATTCAATGGGTCATTTTATGTGTCAACTCGGCTAAGCTTTGGTGACTAGTTTCATCAATCACTCACCAATCTGTTGCTGTGAAGGTATTTTGTAGCTGTGATTAACATCAACTGATTACAATCAGTTGAATTTAAATAAGTGAGATTACCCTACATAATTCACTAGTATTTCCCTTTGCCCTCCCCTTCTCCCTCCTTTTGGGTGGGCTTCAGCCAGTTAATTAAAAGAACTTAAGAGCAAAACTGAAGTTTCTCTGAGGAAGAAGAAATTCTATCTGTGGACTGCAGCAGCAGCTTCTGCCTGAGAGTTTCTAGCCTGTCCATCCTGGTGCCCAGTCCTGTGGTTTTGGGTTTGCCTGGCCAGGTCTCCCTCCCATTACACAGTCTCCCACTGGTTCTCTTTCTCTGGCATAATCCTGATGGATGTATGCCCCCACCTTCCCCAGTTGATTTTATGAGGTTGGGGGTAATGTCTATCTACTTCCCATGCCTGGCATGTGCATGTTGACATGTCATTTGAATCACATAATTGCCACACACTAGGAAAGACAACCACGTGTGCTCTTTAGAACCTCTTGTCCACTGGATGCAGTGGCACACACTTGTAATCCCAGCAGCTCGGGAGGCTGAGGCAGGAGGATTGCAAGTTCAAAGCCAGCCTCAACAACTTAGCGAAGCCCTGTCTCAAAATAATATATATATAAAGCTGTGGATGTAGCTCAGTGCTTNACAGGAGAGAGAGAGAGAGAGAGAGAGAGAGAGAGAGGATGTGGCTCAGTGGTTTGGTGCCTATAGGTTCAATTCCTGATACAAAACAAAAAGTAGAACTTCTTCTCCCAACACACTGGCTTTCCTGGATGGAGGACAAATGAGAGACAACAGTTTACCCATAGACCTTGGTCCCAGCACTCCAAGGGGCCTGAGCCTGCTGTAAGGGAAGAGGGAAGACCTGGGGTCTCACATACCTCCCTGGGCACTTCTGGCAGCTTCCCTGGGATTGGCCTCAGGGATGGAAGGGGGGGATTGTGGTTCTTTCTGCCTCTCCAGTGGGGAGTCCTCAGGCATCTGCCTGTAGCTCCTCAGGAGTCATGGGCAGCTGAGTGCCTTCTGCCCCACAGTCCTTCAAGAGAAAACCATGCAGCCAAGAAAGGGGTCCCTTAAGGATGGTAGATCAGGCTGTCAAAGGCAGGATGTAGACTCCAAGCTCTTGGAGGGCTTCATCCCAGTGTGGGACCCAGTCCAGCAGCATTCCCTGATGAGTGAAAGTCAGGACTCTGACCAGATGTCCAGAAGCTGAGCTGCTGGGATGGTGGATGCAGGATCCTGAATCAGTTTGTCTGAGTATGAAGTTTGAAAAGTAATGGCTGGAATGTCTCCTTGTAGACAGGTGGGAGAATGGATGTCATTGTAAGAGAGAGGGCCAGGTGTAGGCCAAAGGGGAAGAAAGGTCCCAGGATACTGTAGGCCCCAGGATCCAAAGGACAGCACATTTCTGCTGAAGGATTGAATCTGCTGAATATTGAAAATTTTCATTGGTTTTATGGACAGGAAGAAGTTTGTGTTTTGACCAGGTTACCTAGGGGGAAGGAGATGACACTGGACGCACACTGTTCTGGGTTGGCGGTGGGTAGGAAGAAAAGGTAGGGCACTGCCACTCACTCCTTGGCAAGGGCTGCAGAGAGTTGGGGTTGGCACTTTATTGGTGCTCCTGGAAAAAATCCAGCAGAGGAAAGGTTGATGGTGCTGGCGACAGAAGCAGTGAAAACAGATGAGAGGGGAGGCACTGCTGGGAGGCCATGAGGCCAGGCTGGGATCGGGTGTTAAGAACAGTGTTCAGGGAATTATCTGTGCTGTGGCCCAAACTGGTTCAGCCATGAGGTTACCCATGAGGTTTGCTTGGAAAGTTAAACCCTCTGCTAATGGAAGAAGGAATCACCTCAGTGGGACATGACCATCTTTTGTTTTGGTAGAGCTGAAACAGGGATAGCTCTGTCCCATGAGGCTCTCAGGAAGGCTGAGGAGGACACCTGGGAGGGCTGGGCAGGGGGTTTTACAGGGCATGGGATTCAGCTCCCTGATTAGCAGGTTCTGAGAAATAGTCACTGGGCATGTGGCCTAAACCCCTAAGAGGGGATCTGACAGCTGGGCCCTAAGGCTCCAGTGTATCTGGAAATATCTGGACAGGGCACTTGAGGAAGATGGATAATACTGATAAGGAGTAGAGACTGGCTGAGGGGCACTTGTGGGATCCCTATTTCCTAGATCTACAGGAATGCTTAGCAGGAAGCAGGAGGGGCCTGTCTGAATGGGGGCTAAAAACTGAGGCTTTTGGGTAATGGTTGTTTCCATGACCCCTTTGGTCCATAGACAAGTAAGACATCTACCCTGGCGATCTTGGCACTTAGTTACAGCCATCTAGTATTAGATGTGGGCATTTTCTGAGAGCAGCTTTTGGTTCTGTTGGACATGACAGGCCCACCTCAGAGCATGTACATTTAATCCTGATCGTTTCTTCAACCATGCTATTACAGCACACGTGAGTGTGTGTGTGTGTATGTGTGTGTGTGTGTGTCCCAACTAGCTTCCTCCCCACCTTTTGGCAGATGTGGCTCCATTTGTGAATGCTTGCCACCTACTGGCTTAGTTCTGGCCACCTGGTGGGAGAGGCAGAGGTCCAAGCCATCCTATTAGGGTCCCCTTCAGAAGATGCCCAAATCAGATGAATCTCTGTAGAAGACACTTTCTTGCTGTGATGTTGGTGGCCCACAGGTGAAGCACATGGGAGTCCCTGTTGTTTCTGCAGCAGTTTAAGGAAAACCCACCACCCTTAGCAAAGCCTCTGGATGCACATGTGGATGGGGAGAGGAGGGGAAGGTGGGGGGACTGGAGGGCTTCCTGGGATGCTGGGATTGACCAGCTGGTCAGGATTTAAGGGAACTGGGTTGGAACTTCAGGGACCAGAGCTCCTCTGAAGGTGGAACAAATCCAAGTAATGCCTCTCCTTCCACTGACTTCCTGGACCTGGAGGCAAGCCAACTTTGACCTTCTACCTGCACCAATTAGCCTCCCTTTGCCCCACCGGCCCCAGCTCTCCTGGCTCCTCTCAGAATGAGCAGGGCTGCATTTAGCCCAGGCTTTGGACCACAGCCATGGGAGAGGGAGGCAAGAGGACCCTTCTTGCTACATGCTGCAGGGGTGCTCAACTGCCTGTGTCACCAGGGTCTTGTGGCTTTCTTTTCAAAGTATGGGTATATTTCCCTATGTAGCTGACATGTCACCCAACTCGAAGTCACCTCCCTGCCTAGCCACTGTTTGAAAAATAATTTTATTAGAGCTTTATAGTTACACATAGTAGTAGGATTCATCCAAATTCATTTGTGCAAGGTATTCAATGTCAGTTCATTACCCCTTTTTCCCATCCATCTTCCCTCCCCTCTCCTATTCTCCTTCCTCTACTCAGCTTACTTTAGCTCACTTTTTACTTTATATTTGATTGATTCATTCTATGTATGCATAAAGGTAAGGTTCCCTGTTGTATATTTATATATGAACATAACGTGACTTCCCAAGAATTCATTCTGCATTGCCTCCCCTTACCTGTCTCTCCACTCCACTTCTCTATCTCCTTCTTCCACATACTGATCTTCTTTTTATCTTTATGTTGTCCCATGCTTCCCTCCCCTTTCATTTATTTCACTCTAGCTTCCCCATATGAGAGAACACATTGACCTTTGAGTTTCTGAGTCTGCCAGTCACTCTCTATGGGTGCCCCTTCCATGAGTGGAGCTGAAGGAGCCCTAAACTTAGGCCTGCACTGCTCTTCTTTGCTTCACACCTGCTTTATCTCCTCAGGTTCCAGGGGTCATACCCAGATAGCAAGTTGACATAGTCATGTGCTCAATTCTGTCAGGATCCACTCTCGGTCCATTTTCAAGGGTGGAAGTGTTTGAGCAAAGAAGGGCAAGTGTGATCTTCACCAAGGGCAGGAGGATGGAGGTGCAAAGTCTGGATTCTCAGAGGGAATCTCCCACCCATCCTCTGTCCCCACTGTGGAATTACCTGAGTAGCCACGCAACCCTGTTCCTCTCCTGTAAAATGAGGAGTTGGGATTGAAAATGCTATGCTTCTATGTTACACTAGTCAATCACTGTAATGTGTTCTACCCAGCCAGTTACCCCTGTGTCCTCACCACAGCAGCTTTCTGATGCACAAGACATCAAACCACCTCTGAGAACCAGAGACACTAGCAGGCTCAGCTGACTTGGGTTTGTAGGCACTGAATGCTCCCTGGAAAATGAAAACATAGAGGCACTTTTCTCCTGGCTGTTTATTACAGAACAGAAAAAACACACTGGCTCAAAATAGATGCCAGATTTTGATGTAGAGGCAAAATACGAGGTGGCAATTAAAATGTGATTACACAAAATCTGGACACTGAAAAAAGTTTACAGGACAGTGCGTGTGGATTTTTTTTTATAACAGACACTTAAATATACATGACAATAATTGCAGATAGAAACCATCAAAGACAAACTCCAAATCAACTATTAATGTTATAGACTCTTCACCCCAAACCACAGAGCCTTACACCAAGACGAATGCGGAAAGACTTAAAAGCAGGCTTGAAAGCAGGACGGGCTCACCTTCCCCCTGTGAGGGTGCACTGAAGCGGCAGGAAGTGGGGGTTTTCTCTGAGGTCTGAATGACAGAAAGAGGGGAATGTTCTAGTGCCTCGAGGTGGACAGCTCACACAGAGCTCAGCTCTTTGCACCTCTCCCAAATCTAAAGGACATCTAGCTTACCTGCAATTTCTCAGGGGGCACTTAACAATAAAACAGCTTCTGCTGTAGATGCTCATTAGGGAGGAGCTAGCAGGGACGAAGAAGTCTGCAATGAGATTAACAGTCACACCTGGCAGGCGACAGAATTTTTAGTGAAAATGGAAATCAATGACCAAGTGGTTTTTCTATTCAGCATTTGTCAGTTTGTACAACACCCATTGATCACATCCACATCTCTCATTGCATCAAAACCACAGCAACTCAGTCACCTGGCTTAACAAGGTGTCACTGCAGTGGACAACACAGTCTGCATATTTGTATAAAATGTATAACAAACACAAAACAAGGCATAATAAACACAAATCTATTGAAACAAAAGCCGTCACTTTATTTACAAAGTCACAAAACCAAGTATAAATACTTCTGTCATTCGTGTTTAGGAAAACCATTTACAAAATTTTTAAATATATACAAGTAGCTTGAAAAATCGCCAGCTTTCCATTGTTTCTGGTAGAGAGAGGGACAGGCTGGGCTGACACCACTAATGAGGAGCCAAGTGTGACTGTCTGGGGCCAGTTGTGAACTTGATGTGGATTCTGATGACTCCTTTGAGTGACATCAACATGGGGGTTTCTGTGGGCATCTTGCTCTGATCTAAAACTCCCCAGTACCCTTGGTGAGTTGGTCAGCATTCTGGGCTATGGCATTTTGGACTGCAGCTTGCTGTTCCAAAATGTCATCGATCAGCCTCAAATTGCACACCCAGTCTTCATCTGGGCCCTCGCTAGAGCCTTTCAAGAGAGCTTCAATGAAATCCACCTCACTATCATCAGGGGGTGAAATCAGACCATTTAGTGGAGACTGGGGATGAGGTTGGGGCAAAAGGTTGTCAGGTGGCAGCTCAGGGAGGCTACCTGTTCTGTTAAATGGACCCAAGGACTGGCTAGTAGCGATGGCAGATGCAGCAGCGGCAGCAGCGGCAGCAGCCACATAGCTTGGTGGCTCAATGCCCTGAACGGGACTCATGGGAGCCATGGTGGCCATGCCCTGCTGGAGGGACTTGGTGGTGTTCAGCACAGGCACAGGGACCTGTATTGGGCTCTGCTGGAAGCTCTGGTTCCCCAGCAGCCTGAAGCTGGGGTTGGCCAGGGCATCACTAACCTTCTGGTCAGGTGTGCCTCCCGGGGCAGCCTGATTAGGGGGCACAAACGGCTGCTGAGATGGAAATGCTGAGGCTACCGGAGGCACTCCCATGGGCACCTTGGCAAAGACTGAGTTGCTATCAAAATGGTGCTTCATGCTGTCATCTCCCTGGCTTGGAGGAGGTTCCCTCGAAACTGCTGTGGTCATAGCTGCTGCCGCCACCATCCAGGCAGCATTGTTGAATACAGTGGGCATTCTTGTCATACTGGGCTGTCTGAGCTGGTGGGGACTTAGGTGCTGACTGTCCAGGGGCTGGGAGCAGAACCTGGGCAGGGGCACTCCTATAGGGGTGATTTTGGGATTCTGTGGATGCTGGCAGACAGAGCCAAGATTGCCCTGGGGGTTCTGGTTCAAGTGTGAGGATGTGGGACACTGGGGGCTGGAGTTGAATATTCTTTGCTGCTTCTTCAGAGTTGGTGAGATCGTGCTCATGCCCTCATGGCTCTGGTGTCTGGTGGGTTGGATTATTCCTGGATTCTCATTGTTCTGAAGGAGCCCAGGTGTGGATGACATCATATGCTGGCTGGACAGGGGGCTTGCCTTGGTGTGGCTACACTTGGAGGTGACTTGTTCTTGGACGGCTACAGAAAGAGAGACATGGGAATCAGTTCCATAGGCATCCTCAGCAAGGACTGTGGCCACTGGACAGGCCATGGGTCCAGCATCCGTCACTTCTCACCTCATGTCCCTGACTAAGCAACCCTGCTCCCACTGACTCTTTTCAATTCCCCTCATTTCTCTGCCCTCAGCCTGGACACAGTTATTCTGTGAAGCCCTCCCATAACTCCTATGTCTGTACACAAAACACCCCTCACCCAAAGCAGATCATGCTGGATTGAAATGCCAGCTGCCCACCTTTTCAAGTAGACAGGAATCTCTGTGAGACCAGGGGCTGTGTCTGCTCTTACCCTCAGTATTTAGGGGCTTGTATTTAGGGGCTTGTCCTGAATATTTTGTAGAAGAAAGGAAGGGTTGGGGTGGAGTGTGGTGGGTTGTGGAAGATGGCTCAGCCCTCAAACTAGGGAGGATGTAGCTTGCCTCAGCTCTCCACCCAACAAACATGGTAAGAAGGAGTGCTCCCCATAGCCTCTGAGGATCATGTGTTTGCTGACTTGATCTGCAGTAAGTTTTCTTTCTAAAGGTCGAAATCTAGGAGGCCACCTTCTGAGCTTCCTGATTTTTGGAGAGAGACAGGGTGGAAAGAGACAGAGCAGAAGACAGAAGGTAGAATCCCAGGTACCTAAGTTTCAGAATGCATCCTGAGTGTGCTGTGGCTGACATCTACCGGCACTCTTGTTCAGTGGAAGCTGTGGAAACTGAGGCACGTGTCAGTCACATGGTTTGCCCGAGGTTAAGCAAGAAACAGTGCAGTTAGAATGCCAGCCTTGGACACTACTCATCTTACACTCCATGATCATAATTACTAATTCTATTTTTCTCTTGTAACTATGCCTAGGTTCTTTTATTACTGTGGCACCTCCAAGTTTTTCAACTAGTTTACACTCTAGCCTCAGCCTTCCTGAAACTGACCTGCTCTGTCCCTGTAGCTGAAGCCTGCCCGACATGCCACTCCAGCCTGGGCAGATAGACACAAAGTTGGCTGGTATCAGGCTCAAAGGCACAGGGTTTTTTGCATGAGGCTGGAGAATCAATGGTGTAGAGGTGGCATTGGGTAAAATGAAGATACTGCCACTTGTCGGAGAGTGTTCCCATGAGTATGCTTGGCCTGCTCCAATCTCACCTTACTGGTTTGTAAGGACTGCTTAACTCAGTTCTGCCTGGAAGCCTGTAAATTCCACAAAGGTGGGACCATGTCTAGCTTTTTGCTAACTGGTATATCCTAAGCCAATAAATGTGGAGTACATTCACGGTTGCCATGTGGGTGGTGGGGTGGGGGGAGCTCCTGCTATCTGTAGAGGCTCTGGGAGCCAGTAGCTCTGGAACTCATTAGAAATGGAAGGTCAGCCCAGCTCTGTGTGAATGTGCATGGGGGAGTGAATGGGCAGGGTCAGAATTCATGTTCTACTTAACTGACTTACAGACCACTCAAGTGCTTTTCAGAAACACAGATGGTAACTGCTTACTCAGAAGTGAAATCCTGCCCCACCCCTACATATGCATCCCCCGGCAGGTCCCTTTGGGAAAACTGACCTTAACTACTTACCTTGAAAATGGCTCATCTGCTGGCCCATGTACATGCTCCTCTGTTTAGGGGTTATTGCCATAAGACCTGATCTCTGTTTCTCTTGCTAAACAGAAGATGAAAAAGACACATTAGATTATAGCTGCTGAGAAACGTTAGTCTTGGGATCACTGCTTGGGGACCTAGGACTCGGCTTTGGTGCAGCAAAAGCATGAGTGAACACACCAACACATACTTGCATGCATGTCCCACCCTCCACAGCAAAGTTCCACAGGTATAAAGAAAAGTAGGATTCTGCGCCTGGGTTAAAAAACCAACTGCAACAGCATAGGATGGGGCAAGAGGCAGAAATCAGCAGCAGTGCACAGAGAAAAAGACTGAGGCAGTTTGAATGTCTATCTGTTCAGAATGGGTCAGCAGTGCGGTGTGGTCACCAAAAGAACAAATGTAACATTAGGCTGCATTAATAGAAGCAGAGAATGTAGAAGGACGGAGGTGACAGTCCTATGCTACTTTGTGTTGGCCACACATGCCCAGTGTGGATAGGAATCTGGCCATGCCATTTTCAAGGACACCCAGACAAATTGGCTGCATTCAAAGGACACAGTGGCTTGGGCAGAGCAGATTCTGGCCTATTTGGTGGTGGGTGTCCACTCTCTGCAAGGCTGTCATGGGGAAAGGACCAAGGTTTATCTGGGTGGTCCCGGCATGAAGGCTGAATGATCAAATGGTCACATGGACACTGAGTCCAAGAGTTGGCAGACACTGCCAATTTCTCTTCCTTTTCCTGATTGGCTGCAGCACGGACAATTGGGAGGAGCTTCCTGTCTCCTTCTCAAAGTTGGCTGAGTGGGTGAGGGAGGAGCCAGGCTTTTGGGCTGCAGTGAAGCCCCTTACGTTCCATCAAGTAACACATTGTACCAGGGTTGGGGCAGGGACAGATGAAAGTTAGAGGATGTGACCCAAGAAAAGGCAGGGGAGGGCAGAAAAGTGCCAAGGGAAGGATGTACAGAGAAAGTCCACCCAGGAGCATGAAAAAGAACAAATCAGTGTGGGATAGGCTCACAGACAAAGGAGAAAAACATGGCAGGGAGAGGATCAGAAGAAGGCCCAAGGCAGAAAAAGGCACAAATCACTAAGACCCTCAGCCAGCCAGGGCAAGGTGGTGACTGGGACCCACATCTGACTTCAGTCCACTGCTCAACCTGTGCTCACCTGCTGCCGTCTCTCTCCCTTTCTCCAGAAGCCTGCCTGTGAGTGCACTAACCAACATTTTCTCTCACCTGTGCCCCCCATGTGACAGAGGTCTCAACTGTGCAATATGAGCTGCCTAGGCACTGCCTGCTTTCCTAGTAATGGGCTTCCCCGGGCAGCCCCTCTGTGCACTCAGTGGGGCTGGTGTGGGTGTAGGCAGGGCAGAGGGATGGCACTTTGGAATGTGCCCAGCTCTCAGGCCTGGCAGCAGTACCTGGCCTCAGCTCCTGGCAAGGCAGAGAGGACAAACACATGGCACTGGGAAGACTACACCAGGAGTGATTTCCCCAGCCTGGGCTTTGCTTTTCCATCCCACCCTTAGCCTGCTTCCTGTGCTGGCTCTTGTCTCCTCCCACAGCAGAGGCTGCTGGGATGTGGGTGGAGAGGGCTGTTTCTCGGCTGACCCATGGATCTGCCCTCTTCCTGCTAAAGCACTGGTTGGGCGGGGTGGGGTAGGTTAGCTTTTATGAGTGATCACTGTCTAGGGCACTTCGCACCCATTATTTCCTGTCATCTCAGAAAAAAATGCTCAGTGGGGACAGAAGGCATGACTGCCCCAGGCGATAGCCTCTAGATGTGCCTGAGATGCTCAGGGTGGGTGGGCATTTCTGAAGGCAGCCCTTTCACTTATGTTCTTCTAATTGATTCTTAGATCAGCCTGAGGACATTGGAATACATCCAGAGTCCCCAGCTTACTGATGTGACATGGGAGGCTCACAGAAGTTAAATGACTATCCAAAGCAACATGGAAAGGAAGTGCAATGCTTCCTAACTGCAGACTCAAAGTCTATACCCACTGGCTGCCCCATCACTTTTATCTAGTATCACAATAGTACAGGGACCGGTGCAGATGGAGGTTAGAGAATGTGTCCCAAGCAAAAGCAGGGGAGGGCAGAAAAGTGCAAAGGGAAGGATGTACAGAGAAAGACCACCCAGGAGCTCAGAAAACAAGGAAAGCCTGTGCTGGGCAGGATTCAGAGAGTGGAGGCCCCTGCTCCCCTTGTACCATCTTTTGGATAAGAGAGTGCTTCACACTAAGTTTAGGGTTATAGGGACAAAGGGGATACTAGAGCATCCAGAGTTTAAGGGGAAAATCTGGTCAGCTGCATAACTATACATACTGCCAAGGTCAAACAGTGCCCTTGCCCAGCCAGTAGTGCTGGCAGCTGCTCTACAGAAGCCCTGTGTCTGTGGGGACCCCCAGAAAGCTGGGGTATTCCACCAGCTCTTCACCCTGCTAGGGTGTCCAGAGACACTGCCAGTCCTCTCCTCCCTGACAGAGGGGGCCTGGGCACTCTCTCCAGCCTTTCCAAGGAGGCTGCTTCCTTTGTTTTGCAGAGGGAGGCTCCGATCCTTTGTTCTGAATCAATGTGCTCCAAAGATAAGCCACAAGAAAACAGTTGTTGCCTTTTGACACTGACAATTAGAATCGTTGGAAAATGGAGAAAACAGGAAATGACAAATGGTTTCAGTGACCAGGAGGAAATGGTGGCTGAAAATTGCTGCTTAGTGACAGACACTCACTTTCTGCCCTCTTGTAAAGGATGGCCCAGGTCGTGTGGCTTTTTATAAGCAAAGTTATGGAGACAGTCATCAAAGGACTAAATTTTCTAAGGCTGCGATTGTCATATACACTTTATCCTATTGTTCCCGGGACACTGATAAGTGAGCCCTGTGTGCCTCTCCCACAGTGGCCATCCTGATGGGCTAGGGCCAGCAGGAAGTCTCAGAGAACTAAGGCCTCCCCCTTCCTCTGTCTCACCTATTCTCAGCCCCACTCAGCCAATTCACAGACAAGTCCTGGGCTGCCTTTCAGGAAGCTTCGTGTTGATGCTCAGGAAGCTGTACAGCCCCACCAGTCTCTAGGGGCTCATAGAAGGGCTAATGCCTTAACTTGTGTGCCAAGCAGGAGCGAAAGGCAAAAGGCCAGGCCTAACCAAAGGCTGCCACTGCCTCCTGGCACCACTGAGCTCAGTATGGTGCCTGCCAATAGACTAGGCTGGGCACTGTACCAGCTTCACCCTGCAGCCACCACATGCTCATGTTTCTGTGCACCCCAGTACAATCACCTGGATGCTTCCTTCTCATCAGGGCAGAGGGAAAGTGATCTTAATAACAATTCAACCACCTAATCGGAAAAAGAGACTCTCCAATTGGGGGGAGTCAGAGGGCAGTAGAATCATATACAAAGACAGGTGCCCACAAAGGATTCCTGAGTTTCAGCCTGATTCAGATTGAAGTCACTCACTCCACGATCCCCTAGAAGAAAGCATTCTGATTCAGAGAAATACAGCATGTCGATTGAGAGAGGGAGGGAAGAGGGAGAGTGAGAGGGAAAAAAAGTGGGAGAACAGGAGGGAGAGAGAGAGAGAGAGAGAGAGAGAGAGAGAGAAGAGGGAGGAGAAAAAAGGGGAGGGGGAACAGAGGAGAAAGATTATTTTTCCCTCATAAGGGAATCCCCACCTGGTTTCCCCAGTGAACACTGCTTGTGCCAGCAAAGGCACTGAGCTATGTGTCCCATAGGGTAATGAGCTCTAGCGTGGGTTTGTTTATTACTCCACAAGGAAGAGCACCTTCTTTTGTAGATTATGGAAGCAAGCATTGGCAACAACTCACTGGCCCTTGGGACTTTTCCTTTGAAATGACAGGAGGATGGCATACTGCATGGGAATTCCCACATCACTGAGATCTGATTTCTGAGGGGTCCCATGCTCCCCCATGGATGGGCACTCCTGAGACCCATGGGCTCTGGCCAGCCAGGACCCATAGAGAGACACAATTTAGTTACAGCTGCCAGAAGCCCAGTTTGGGGTGCTCTTATGCAAAAATTTCTTCTTGAGCATCTTTCAGAAACTGTGGGGGTTTCCTACAATGAATGGTAGGCAAGTATTCATTGTTTACTAGGTTCCTCAACTCTCAGAGCCTGTGACTCAATTTCTCCAGAAGATAGGGAGCGATGAGTACCCATCAGGTCACATCTCCCTGTGTATCACTGGGGCCATGACTTGGGGTGGAACCTGCTTAACACCTGCGCTTGTGTATGGCCTTGGCTTCATGGCTTCCCCTGCCCAGAGTGTCATGAGAGGGACAGAGGCCTCAATGACTCTAGGGTCCCTAAACTTAACTGTGCAAGGATGTGATGGGCTTACAGGGCAGCCCAGTCAGCCCCTCTGCCAGTCATTTGATGAACATGGGTCTGCTATGGACCAGGGAGGCTGACAAGACCCAAGTAAATCAGTCAAAGAGGATAATGTTCTACAGACAATATGCCAGGGTGAAGGGATGGTGGTGGAAGGTACTGGCAGAATCCCTGGGTGAGGCATGGGACCCTGAGGGGGAACTGGATCCTGACACACAGTTCCATATGCTTGGCAAAACCTATAGCAGCATTGGCCTTCTGGGGTCTTTTTTTGTCCCTTTGGACAGTGGTGCAGGAGGTGGAGCTCTCTCCCACAGAAAGAGCCCTTGGGTCCCAACCAGTGGAAGCTATCATCAGGGGCTTCACAAAATAAATACTATCAAAAGCAAATGGCTGAACTCCACGTATGTCCTTTTTTGCTACTTGACCTATGACTGTGTAAATCATTCTGAGTCCGCCTCCATCTTGGTGGTTCCAGGGCCACCTGGAACCTGTCAAATGCTGGGATGATCCTTGGGCAGAGGAAACAAAATCTTTGTTATTTCTGTCCCAAACTCACAGGCTATTGTGACAAGTGCCGAGGACCCCCCTCAGTGTGGCCAACTTCTAAAGTTCCTAGAGAAAATGTTGGGGCCACACATGTGCTCTGCCCTCTGCTACTCGGGCAGACAGATAATGAGGTGAGGTAAAGGAACTCTCCAGGCATGCTAGCTGGGATCCTCTCATTTGTGGCTTCTGAGGCCAGGGCAAGGCAGGACAGAGCAGGATAGAAATGGCGACATTCCGAGTGGACGACATCTATATCCTTTTTCTCTAATTTTGTTTCCCTGGCAGCTTTGGGCTGGACAATATTCTTCTGGTTTCATCTGAAGAGCGAACAGCTGAGGAGTACTGTGACTCTGAGGGAGAAAGAAATCAATAGCCCTTGAACGGAAAGCACTGCTTGTTCTTCCAGGCCAGGGCAGGCAGGATAAAGAGAACAAGGCTGGATGTACCAAAGCCGCATTTCCATTAAAGGCCAGAATCCCAGGAGGCCCTTTCAGCTTGATGGCCATCTTCTGATTACTATCACTTAGAAAATGCTCGTATCTCCAGCTCTCTCTCTGCAGATAGGGCAGACATCCTGTGCACATTGATATTTCATGCACCAGAATAACAACTCCAAGATCCAAATGAAATTCTCTGCAAAAGCTGGTATGCATCATCTTGCTGTTATGACTGTTAATGTGACTCTTTGGGGCATGTAAGCCAGCCATTCTTTCTAGACTCTAGAGGTTGATTCAAACTCTCAGCCATCTTGGGATAGGCTTGGCTTGGATGCCTTCTCCCTTCCCTCCTGGACTGCCAGGCCTTCAGTGGGGTCAGAGAATACCATGCGGTGCAGAACCCACAGCAGATTGCTGGCAGGAGAGGCGGTTCCTGAGCCCCCACTTGGTATCAAACAGGCAGTCATCTGGTAGGGGGATTTGGAAGCACAGAAGTACAACCCCTACTCCCCTTGGGCTCCCAGTCTGGCAGCAGGGACAGGCAGGCAGGAAAGGAAATGGAATGCCAGAAGGTGTCCAGAAGAGGGAGAGAGAAACTGCACCCTGAGCAATCCCCCACTTGTTTCCCTGCAGGTGAGGCCAAGATACCTGGAGAATTCTGCTTGCTTGGGCTAGAGAAAAAGGAAGGCCAGAAAGCACTACAAATCCCTCAGAGGCATACAGAACTTTATGGGTTGCCTTCAGAGCTGTCACCTCCTGTGTTCCTCCCAAATAACCCCGTGAGGCAGGCGGGCAGGCTGAGCGGGTGGCTGTGCCCCAGTTGACAGATGAGGAAAGCGAGGCTTGAGGAGAAGTGACTTACCTGCGGCATCGCAGCTAGGCAGTAGTGGAGCAGGCACCTGCCTCCAGTCCTTCGGATCCCAGCCGCCCCAGGGCGCTGCCTCTGAGGTGCTGTACGAGGAGGTGACTCTGGCCAGCTCATGAGCAAAGGAGCTGCCGGGCAGGAAGGACTCACTCCCCAGGGCCTGGCAGGATGGGGGCTGACGCCCGAGGCTGACCTGAGGGGGCCTGGCTTCCCCAAGCTTGCAGGCTTTGTCTACATGGGTCTACAACAACCGATTGAACAATCCATCAGCTGCTTGACTAGGAAAAGTTTCCGACTGATTTTGTCACTGTTCTGACCTCCTACTTGGGTGGTTTGGGTGTTGTGGTTATATACACCAACTGGTTTGGGGAAGCAAAACCAAATAGCTTTGTGGTCTTAGCTTGTCTTGGGTCACAGACTCCTTTGAGAATCAGTTAAAGGCTATAGTCTCTCGCCACAGAAAATGCCCCCGTAGTGTCTCCCCCTTCCTTCCCAGAGCATCCATGTTTTACATATAATTTTAGGGGTCTTCTTGACCACTTAATACCCATCCATGGATTTTGAGCAATTACTAGCTTGTGGAAAGCTGGAATAAAGCTACACCAGATACCTGGTTCATGGATCAAACCCCTCCCCACCCTGCCCCACCCCCACCCTCACAACAGAGCACACAACTCCAACTGGTTTGTAGTTCTGTGTGGGTAGACATGCTGCGGGGTCTGAAAAACCAAATGGTGAGTGCAAAACCAGTCAAGTGTACACCTCCCAACAGTCAAAACCCAAACTTGTCCGTGCCAGGGCCTCAAGGTTTCAGGATTGGATGGACAGGAACTCCCTTTCCATTAAGCTTTAGAAGGGAGGCATGACACCAGCATTGAATGTATGACCCAATTCGTTCAGCAGAAGCAATTAAAATAACCTTCTACTTGATATCTATGTCAGCAAAAGCTTCAAAACTTAGATGAGTGGACGAGCCAGACTTTTACACCCTGACGAGCATGCCAAGTGTTTAGTAGCAGTGGTGTCCAAGAGGACTGGGCCAAAGACTGCATGATGACAACTCGTTGTTTTTCCCTGAAGCAGCATCTTCATTCTCCTACATTTAATACTGAGCTGCAAGTGATCAAAAACTGGGTCCAAGAAACAGTCCAGTGGAAAGAAAAACACCTCTCACATCTAAGCTAAACACTTATGAAGCACCTACTATGAGCAAGTCTTTCCAATGGATGATAGTCCAGTAGATTTTTCGATATATTATTTGAAAAAAAGCAATAAAAATTGCCACTGCCATGAAATTTACTGAGCATTTTCTACACTCTAGCATTAACCCAAGTGCTTGCAATATTTGGTCTTATTCAATTCTTATAAACAGTTGTCTCTGAAGTAGGGACTAATTACAGTCCTTACTATATGGATGAAGGCACTGAGGCCCAGAGATGTTAACTATGTTGCCCAAAGTTACCACAGCTAGCTAGAAGTAGAGCAGGATGCAGACCTAGGTATGCCTCAGTCCAAAACCCACACATACACGTTCAGGTACGAACATGGTATATAGAAAGCAAGTTTTGAAATGGAGAAATTGTCTTAATGTTCTATTAAGAAAAACACAGGCAGAGTATTACAAGGGAGGCTCCAGACAAATACTTAAGAGCAAGTTATAAATATTTAAAAATAGGCATTAGAAGACAACCTAACTACCTGAAGAGTTTTAGAGATAACACATTATGAAGTCAAACAACAACAAGTGCTGGCGAGGATGTGGGGAAAAGGGTACACTTGTACATTGCTGGTGGGACTGCAAATTGGTGCAGCCAATTTGGAAAGCAGTATGGAGATTTCTTGGAAAGCTGGGAATGGAGCCACCATTTGACCCAGCTATTCCCCTTCTCGGTCTATTCTCTAAAGACCTAAAAAGAGCATGCTACAGGGACACTGCTACATCGATGTTCATAGCAGCACAATTCACAATAGCAAGACTGTGGAACCAACCTAGATGCCCTTCAATAGATGAATGGATAAAAAAAATGTGGCATTTATACACAATGGAGTATTATTCTGCATTAAAAAATGACAAAATCATAGAATTTACAGGGAAATGGATGGCATTAGAGCAGATTATGCTAAGTGAAGCTAGCCAATCCCTAAAAAACAAATGCCAAATGTCTTCTTTGATATAAGGAGAGTAACTAAGAACAGAGTAGGGTCGAAGAGCATGAGAAGAAGATTAACATTAAATAGGGATGAGAGGTGGGAGGGAAAGGGAGAGAGAAGGGAAATTGCATGGAAATGGAAGGAGACCCTCAGGGTTATACAAAAGTACATACAAGAGGAAGTGAGGGGAAAGGGAAAAATAATACAAGGGGGACAAATGAATGACAGTAGAGGGGGCAGAGAGAGAAGAGGGGAGGGGAGGGGGGATAGTAGAGGATAGGAAAGGCAGCAGAACACAACAGACACTAGTATGGCAATATGTAAATCAATGGATGTGTAACTGATGTGATTCTGCAATCTGTATTTGGGGTAAAAATGGGAGCTCATAACCCAGTTGAATCAAAGTGTGAAATATGATATATCAAGAATTATGTAATGTTTTGAACAGCCAACAATAAAAAATTAAAAAAAAAATAAAATAAAATAAAAAGAAAATAATGGAAACAACTTTATGATAATAAACTGATAACAGAATAAAATGGAAAATATTCTAGAAAAATATGTCAAGTACAGGTTCAAATAATCATCATATATGGGTAAACATTAAAAATTGAACAGTGAAAAAAAAAAAAACAAAAACAAATGAATAACCAAAAAACAAAAACAAAACTCCCCCCAAAGCCAAAAATAAAGCTAAAAAGAACACAAATTAGGCTTAGCAAGTGAACTTAATGTACCCGTGAAAAAGAGTTCTTTGCCATTCTGTTGGTGTTAATACCAACCATAGAGAACTCAGGTCCTCTTCCATTGGGGTGATTCATTAGCACAGAGCTGGGCTCACTGGCCATGTGCAGCTTTATTTCATCAAGCTCCAATTTGTCCTTGGAGCAAGGTCATCTGGGTGGAGTAAGTGCAGAAACGTGGCTTTCTACAACTCACAATCCTTTACTCCTGCACTTCTAGTTCCTTGATGATTCGGAACAATATTTTACAGCCGTATTGGTTTTTAAGACCCCAATATACAAATATTCTTAGGTTCTGATGACATGCCTGCTCCATGATGACACATTCTAAAAGCAATTGATGGGGCTTATTTGGACAGATTGAAAGCTTTTTAAGCTTTTGCTCAGGAATCTCTGGTAGCTTCATGTACTTGCAAGATATTAGTGATGGGTCAAGAAACAGGATCCCCTATCAGCATTAGCATAGCTTGCAATGCCTCAGTAGTCCATCACGCAGAAAAAAATGCAGATGGCACATGGATGTGTTCATCAGCAGAAGTCCCAACAGTGTGGGAACAATCAAGAGTGGGCCTGGAGCCACTCACTCAAGTGGAGCAGGATGGGATCAGGCACTACCGATGCAATCCCCAGTTTTAGAAAAATGGAATAAAGAAAATACGAAGCCTTATGAGTGTCTGTCCCAAAGACAGAGATGGATTTACCAAAGTTAATTATGTTTAGAAACCTTTAGAAGTTACAATGTTCCTAACAACCTTTTATACACTTATAGGATATAATTAAATAAAAGGCAGAAAACATGCCCATCAGCCATAAAGCTCTCACTTGGTCAGAGTCAAGATCAAATGACATTTCTTTTCTGATGGCAACTAGCTCAAAGTCACATGATAGGTAAGTGACAGAGCTGAAAGCTGAACCTGGGTCTGACTTTCAAAAAAGCCAGGCTTTTAGTCACAAACACTAAAGGTAGTTGAAGATGAAGCAGTGTTCAAAGAAAAACCCTTAGGCTTATGCATACTCCTTACTCCAATTTTCCCAGCCTCAAGTTCCCCAAGTGCCACCTTGCTGGGTACAGTAAGTACTGCTGATAGGCCCTAGGGTTCCTGAGAAGCCATACAACTAACTGACACATTCTAGCAACCAAGGAAGGGAGTGGCAGGATTTCCTTTGGAGACTTCCGGATTTAGACAGCAGATTTAATGCATGCATTTTAATTCATTCCTTCTCAAAGTCCCATTAGAACTACAGCAAAGGTTTATATTTTGCTTTGTTTTTAAAGGAAAAAATCCCACCAGATAGGGAGTGTAGAAGAGGAGATAGCACCATAATTTAAGAAGAAGCTATATAGTACATACACTTAGCTAGGCATGGTGGCATGTATCTGTAGTTCCAGCTACTAGGGAGACTGAGACAGAGGAACTGCTAAAGCTCAGGAGTTGGAGGCCATCCTGGGAAACACAGTGAGGCCCCATCCCCAAAGAAAAATGTCAACAGAGCAGGCTTCACTGACGACATAGCCCCATGGAAGCTAAATCACCAGTGGGCAGAACAGAAAGCTGAAAAGAAACTTGATCTCTATGGCAGAATCTTCATCAAGCTCAGAAATAGAAGCCTCAGATTGTCTCTGGAAATGGAAGGTGAAGTGGAAAGGTGCTGAGAGCCATACCCGAGTCCAAATGATGCATGGCATTTTTGCCAGAACGGAGTGGTTGAGAGGTGACCAGCAAGCCATTGAGATGATAATGGTTATGTTAAGCTGTGTATATTAGACCCCTGCTGTCCGCCTCCACCTGCTACTTTGGAGTTCTTGTGCTACTTTGGAGTTCTCGCGGGATTCCCGGAGAGTTCCCATTGGTTGGTGAAATGCCGCAGTCTGGCTGGGCACAAATCACGAGCCACTGAAGCAGGAACAAACTTTATTTCTGAACTCCACCAGCACACTCCACACACGCTCCCCGGAACTCTCCTGAACACCTCGAGGCTCCTCCAGGAACCACCAACCGGAATTCCCTCTTCCGGCACTTCCCCAACCAATGGGAACTCTCCAGGAATCCCCGCGAAAACTCCAAAGTAGCAGGCGGAGGCCGACAGCAGGGGTCTAATATACACAGCTTAACATTACCATTATCATCTCAATGGCTTGCTGGTCACCTCTCAACCACTCCGTTCTGGCAAAAATGCCATGCATCATTCGGACTCGGGTATGGCTCTCAGCAGAAAGGGGTGGTGGCCAATGTAATAGGGGTTGGTAAAAGCTGTTTAGGAAGCAGGTAGATCTCTGAATCCCCTCCTGACTCCGTCCTTGGGCAATCACCTCTCCCTAACTCTGGTGGAGATGAGAGATCTGATTTGACTTTTGCTGGTGAATTTCCACTCTGCTTTACAGGTGCTGCTGCCTGGATAACCTGAGAACTGTCACTTCCCCCCATGGAGATGTTTTGCACTGGCCTACACCTGATAGCTGAAGGAATTGAAGGCAGCCTATGATGAGCATGAAAGCAAAACCCAGCAGTGGCCCAATCCCTCTAACTGTATTTATTTTTTATGTATATAGCACCATGTCTAGAACTCTGCCAGGCATCCTGATGGTGGTGGACTTTGTACATTCCCAGGTTCATGGTGCCTTTAGCCACTTACTTCTCTAAGAGATAGTCTGGGGGTAGATAGTCAGAGGCAGCTTAGCTTTCCTTCTTCTAGAAGCCTTGTACCCTAGGTTGTGTTTGTCACTCAGTTTTCCAAAACAAAGCTATTGCATGTTTAAGAGTCCACTTATAAGTGATGAAGCTACATAGAAAATAAAGAGAATGATGATAGAATGAGGATAGTGGCTAACTCCATGACAGGAGGCTGTGGCAGAAGGGGTGTACAAAGTTCTACTTGGTGGTTGTCAACATTCTATTTCTGTACCTGATCAGTGCTAACAAGAAGACTTTTCACTCTGTCACAATGTACACATCAACCTTCCAGACTTTTCTGTATCTGTTATATTTCCCAGTAATGGGGAAAGGCTGTATACACAGGTTATTACCAACAATGTTATATACATTTCTGTATAGAAAAAGTTAGTGAAATACTATATTCCAACATGTTCACAATAGCTGTCCCTAGGTTATTTATATATTCATATGTTTGTATTTATATATTTTATATGAAGTTTGTTTTCTGCATTTTTTTCAAGTTGAATACAAAAAGCATATATTACTCTAGTAATCACAACATGAAGTTTGTTTTCTGCATTTTTTTCAAGTTGAGTACAAAAAGCATATATTACTCTAGTAATCAGAAAGTCATAAAATGTATTCTGAAAAGATAAGGTCCTTATGTAAAACTGAAACTAATAACGATCAACAAAATTGTGGAGACAAGTCATCTGTGGAAGTCTATGCAGAAAACAACTACCTAATGCATTTTGACTAAGCACAAGGACTAAAATGAGCTCAAAGCTCCTTGGAATCTTCTAGGGTGTATTTCTACAGTCAGCACTGGGAAGTCAGTATGGGTGTTATCTCTGGAAATAGGGAGGGTACCTGGGGATTTCTAAGCTATTGGATGTATTATTTCTTGACCTGGTTGATGGGTTATGTGGGTGTCAGCTTTAGTATTACATGCTTTATAGTTTCTTCTGTATGTACAGTATATACTCCAAAATAGATTCCCTTGAGAGAAAATCAGGAATTGTGATAACAGAAAATATGATGCTATGTAAAAGAAGCAACCCAAGTTTATGTAAAAGCACCATTCATTTGGAAAAGTTTATTTTGGAATTTGGGGCTTATTATGTGGTTTTGTGCTACAAATCATAGCTCTTTTTGGAGCTGCTTTAGGCACAGGGAATTGGGGTGGGTCAAGGTTGCAGTGCCCTGACTCAGTGCACTCTTGGTAGATTTAGAGCTTGCAGATGTCAGCTGTCTTGAGATCTTGTCAGGGATGCCAACCCTTTCAGGGTTTAGGATTTGGGTCCTGTCTTCTTCCCCCAGGTTTGTCCACATAGACAACTCAAACTACCCCATGGTTTGCTGCTACTCTTCTCTGGTGGCCACCTATCTAGTCACTGAATCCATCAGTACCATAAAAGACTATTCACCATGATCAAATGGATTCATCCCAAGGATGCAAGCAGGGTTCAATATATGCAAACAAATGCACAAACGTGATCCACTATGTCAACAGAATGGACAGAAACAATATGGTCATCCCAATTGATGTATAAAAAGTTTTTAATAAAATTCAACAACCCTTCATGATAATATGCTGAACAAATTGGGCATATAAGGAATATACCTTAACATAATAAAGCCTATTTATAATAAACCAACAGCTAACAATATACTAAATGGAGGAAAAAGTAAAAGCTTTTACTCTAAGATATGGAATGAGACTAGGATGCTTACTTCCACCACTTTTATTCAACATAGTGTTGGATGTCTTGAAACCCCAAAAACTCCACCAAAAAAGACCCATTAGAACTAATAAATGAACTCAGCATGGTTGTAGGATACAAAATCCTACATACAAAAATTAGTAGTATTGCTGTACATTGATAGAAAATTACCTAAAATAGAAATCAAGAAGCCAATCCAATTTATAATAACTATAAAAGTAACAGACTACCTAGGAATAATTAACCAAAGAGGGGAAAAGTATCTACAATAAAATTTATAAATCATTGATGAAAGAAATTAAAGAGGTCACAAAATGTAGAACTATATCTGGTGTTCATGATTGGAAAAATCCATTGTTAAAAACGTCCATACTATCCAAAGTGATCTCAATGCAATCCTTGTGAAAATATCAATGATATTCTTTGCAGAACCAGGGAAAACAATTCTAAAGTTTATATGGAACTACTACCAAACAAACAAAATCATGCCAAAGTCATCTTGAGCAAAAGAAGAAAGTAGGAAGCATTATACAAGTTCACTTCAAAACATTCTACAAATCCTTAATAACCAAAGCAGCATGATATTGGCAAAAAATGGACACATAACCAATGGAATGGAACAGTCCAGAAGTAAACCTATGAATCTACAGCCAACTGTTTTTTGACAAACATGTTAAGAACATGCATTAGAGAAGAGAGTCTTCTCAATAAATGGTGCTGGGAAAATTGGATATACAGATTCAGAAGAATGAATCTAGACTCCTGTAGGTCACCTTTTATAAAAATCATCAAGGGTCTAGGGTATAGCTCAGTGGTAAAGCATTTGCTAAGCATATGTGAGACTCTGAATCAGATTCTGAGAACCACACACACAAAAGAATTAAAAATTGATTAAAGACTTAAATATAAGATCTGAGATGATGACACTATTAGAAGAAAACAGTGGATATGCTTTAGGACTTTGGAATGGACAAGAATTTTTTTTTTTGGAGAAGGATCCAAAAGCACAGAAAACAAAAGTAAAAATAGACAAATTTAATTAAATCAAACTGAAAAGCTTCAACACAGCGAAGTAAACAATCAATACACAGTAAAGTGTCACTGGGTGCGGTAGTGTATGCCTGTGATCCCAGTGGCTCAGGAGGCTGAGGAAGGAGGATCCCAAGTTCAAAGCCAGCCTCAGCAACTTAGCGAGGCCCTGAGCAACTCACTGAGAACCTATCATCTCAAAA
>NW_026000272.1:2071190-2152123 GCF_001458135.2 Marmota marmota marmota
ATAAAACATGGCTTGAAATGTGGCTCTGTAGTAAAGTGTCTCTGGATTCAATCCCTGATACTGAAAGCAAAAACAAAAACAAAACAAAACAACTAAAACAAACAAACAAAAAGTCCAGTGAAGTGTCGATGTACAGAATGGGAGAAAATATTTGTAAACTATATCTGACAAGGGGTTGATATCCAGAATATACCAGGAATTTCAAAAACTCAAAAACCAAAAAAGCCTAAAAGGAGCAAAAGATATAGACATTTCTCAAAAGAAGACATAAAAATGAGCAAGTATATGAAAAATGTTAAACGTCATTAATCATAAGAGATATGCAATATCAAAGTTGGGGGTGGCATCTTACCCCAGAATGGCTCTTTTCAAAGAGACTAAAGATAACTAACTGGCAAAGATGTGGAGAAAAGGGAACTCTTGTACACTGTGGGTGCAAATGTAAATTAGAACAGCCAATACAGAACACAGAATACAGTTCCTCAAAAAATTGAAAATAGAACTACCATATGATCTGGCAATTCCATAATAGGGTTTATATCCAAAGGAAATGAAATCATTAGGTTGAAGATACATCTATACTCCCATGTTCATTGCTGCACTATGCACAATGACCAATAAATGGAAATAACCCACGTCCACTACTGGATGAGTGGACAAAGAAAATGTGGTACATATACACAATGTGGTACATATACACCATTCAGTCATATAAAAAGAATGAGATGCTAGAATTTGCAGCAACATGGATGGGATTGGAGATCATTATGTTAAGTGATATAAGCCAGGCACAGTTATCACATAGTCTCACTTGTATGTGGAATCTAAAAAAGTTAATCCCATAGAAGTTGGGAGTAGAATGGTAGTTACTACAGTCTGGGGAAAGAGGAAGGGTGGGAAGAGGTTGATCAATGGCACTAATTTACAGTTAGAGAAGATCAAGAAGCTCTGGTGTGCTATTGCACAGTATGATGACTAGAGATAATAATAATGCAAATAATTTTCAAAAAAGCTAAAAAGGATTGAATTTTCACCATAAAAATGATAAATTTTACAGAGATAAATATGTAAACAACCTGATTTATATAAATATATACATAAATAAACCTGATTTAAACATTGCACAATGTCTACATGTGCTGAAACAATACATGGTACTCCATTAATATGTGCAATTTTATGCATCAGTTAAATATTTGAAACATTAAAAATTAAGAAACTGAATATCCTATGTGATGTTATTAGGAGGTGGGGTCTTTTGGAAGTGATTAGGTATGAGGGTAGAACTCACATGAATGAGAACTAGTGTCCTGATAAAAGAGGCTTAGGGAGTCTGTTTATCCCTTCTATCATATGAGGACACATGGCACTTCCAGCTTCCAGTAGTGTGAGAAACAATTTTTTGTTGTTTTGAAGCCACCGTCTTTGGAATTCCATTATAGCAGCCTGAACTGACAATGAGCACACAAGGAGAGCTCATCTGTCTTCTCCCTTAAGCACTTGACTCATAGCTAACTAAGTTGATTTCTGTCTAAGTTCTATTATGGTTTCTAAAGATTTCTTAGGCTACACACCCTTTTCTGTTATTCTCCTTCCTCATTTCAATCATAAATTGGTTGTTTAAAAAAGGACAATTCAAGTCATATGATTCCCTCCACACCTCATAAGAAGCCCACTCTCCCAGAGTTCTGGAGAAGAGGGGGTTTAGGGGAGTCCTCTGAGTATCTACACTGGCTGAGTTTCAGACTCTGCCTGGTAGAGAAGGTTCTGGTCTCCGATCATGCAACTCTCTATTCTTCATGAGGGAGGAAGGGCTAGCTCTGGGAACAAAAAGGCAGGCTCATGTATAACCTGCCACTATGCCTGAGAAAACAGACTTTTCTAATATATTGAGTATCTAGTGACAATGGGATCCATCAGTTACAATAAACTTAGGTTCAGCCTTCAAAGTCAACATATATGGGATATACTTTTATTTAGGTTGTGGAGTTTATTATCTAACATCACTAAAGAAATTATTCAAAATTTTTAGTTTGATTTGATTTAATAATAAAATTTTATATATACAGCACAGGTTTTATATAGATAGCAACTGGTGATTAACTGTAAAGAGTATCAATTCATATCCTATTCCCAGATTTAAAGTTGTCTGCAGATGCAGTCAAGTTTCAGAACACATGAACCTGACTCTGAGCCAGAAGTCAGGAGACTCAGGCTGTTACTTGGAGCCAGTCATTCCACAGTGAAACAGACTGAATGTGGGAGCCCCTCTAAAACTAGGCAGTTTCCTCCTGCTGCGAGTAAAGGCTTAGAGGCAGCCACCTGACCTGGGAGAAGGCTGTCCCCTCCGGCAGACTGTCTAGAACAAACTAAAAAAATCTGTGCATATGTGTGTGTATGTGTGTGTGTGTGTGTATGTGTGTGTGTACATATATATGTCTCCTGCCTTTTGTCTCACTTTGCCATCTGACTCCTCTGAAACCATTAGCTCAGTCTTCTACCAGCTTTCTATCTTAAAGCTGGCTTGGAATAAAACCTATTTTCCTAACAATTTCACTCTTAGTATTTCTGTATCAGCAAAAGGGCCCCCACCCTTACCCACTTACAGGAATTAGTGCCACACAGTAACATTTTTAAGTCACAACATGGCCTTCATTGTCTCTCTTTAAATCAAGACTACCTCAACCTTGGTGGGCCTTACCTCCCTCGTTCTAGCACTTAGCACTCCTCTAAGACCTTGCTCTACCTTCTGCCTTCCTTCAAGGCTACCTTGGAATGAGACCTATTTTCCTACATATTTCTGGAGCAGCAAGCTATAAAGCCTAGTTTCTTCCTTGGCCTCTAGGTAATAACTGCTGGAATCCCATTTCCCCAGAGGGAAAATATGGGATTTATCTAGATAAGCTCTTCAGGCCCTGTGGTGTTGGGAGAGTTTTGGGAGTTAACCTTTCTGAATTCGTAAGGTATCCTTCATTTTCAGCCCCACTTGTCAAAATTATATTATAAACCAAAGCAAGAACTCCAAGTTGTCTGCAGCTATTCACAAGGTAGAGTTGGGTATGTCCCATTTATAAAATATTGTGTTCTAAGTCAGTGTTAGATCTCAGAGTCCTAAATGACAGAATTTGAAGAAAGAATAGGGATGATCTGCATCAGAGGTTCTCAAAGAGGGGGACCTTGGAGCAGTGGCAGCAGCACCACTTAGAAACCTGTTAGAAATTCCCAGGACCCCTGCAGAACCTATGGAATCAGAAACTCTGGGGGTGGAACCCAGAAATGTGCATTTAAACAAGTTCTCTGGAACATACTCCAATGTGACATAATGTGATTTCCTCCAGCCCTCTCATTATAAAGAACAGAAGACCGGGTCTCAAAGAAGCAAGAAACACGTGACTCCCTGCCACCCCTGTGTGGCAGAATATGACATGGACAATGGATTGGTGACCACTCTCTGTTACTTTTCAATCCCCCCTTTCCAAATTGGAAGGTTTTCTTTCTTTCTTTTTTTCTGTACTCCTGCTCTTTCTCTGCCCAGGTAAGTACAATGACCAAGGAATCACTGAAGGTGAAGAGAGAGCCACATAGTGACCCAATTGTGAGGATGGTGTATCTCTCAGGGTTTCAAGTTTGGAGCTGGAGCTCTTCAGAGAAGAGTAAATAGGATTTCTATAGGGGGAGAGAGAGAGTTTTGGGGAGGTATGTGCAAGGAAGAGAGAGTGTATGGATGAGGAGGAGCGAGGATACACCTGCAGTAGTGAATACTGTTGGTGGTCTGGCCAAAACTGAATTATTCTCTTGATGACTTCCCTCCATTTTCATTCAGGTAGCCTTACTTGTCCTATGCCACCTATACACTTTGGTTAACCTGCCTTTACTTTAGGTCCTAGAGATGGGCACTTAGCATCACTGACATGAATTTGAGCACAGTAAGTATGTGATCAGTGCAGGTTAGTAAGCTCAGAAGTCCCCAGAGACTTCTGGGAAAGAAGCCTCCTTTGCTCTTCCAGCAGAGAGACTAGAAGCAATGCCTGCTTTCTGAATGGGGACAGGAATTGTTGGCTGTTATCATGTGCCCACAAGGGGGAGCCAGCTACAGGATGAGGCCCATGCTATGTAAGGCAGAGCTAGCCAGAAAGAAACAGCTTCTGGTGACTGCTGAGCTGAACCCTGAAGTCTGTCCAACTGCTAGACTTTCACTTTCCTGGGGTTAGTAAGCACCCTTTGTTCAACCCAATGTGAACTGGGTTTTCTGCTATGAACTGGGTTGTCTGCTACGGGCAACTGAATACATTCTAACTGATAAAGAATCTAGCCTGGCCCCTCAGACCTCTGAGTTCATGATCTCTGCACTATGCCTTTAGCCTCACATTAGAGCAAACTTCATTTCTAATGATGAAGCTTGGGACTGTTTAACTCTGCTGAGCCCTGAGTCATGTTTCTTTATCCATAGACCAGGCCACCTAAAGACAAAACTAATATACTTGAATTGTCCAGCGTGCTCTAGCAAACCCATCTAGTACAGATCAAATATTGCAATCTTAGGCTTTTCATTCAGATCTAAAGTATGGCACTCAAGCTCTTAATTATGCATTAGTTGAATGTGATACACATTTTAGAAGAAATAGTTTAGCTTAACATTAAGAATGTCTGGATCATATTCAATTTCGACGCAAACATGAATATGTACTTTGTGGGTTTCTATGAAGAAAATAATTGATGATTCAAACTGGAATTCATCTATAGAAAATAGGCAGTGCTAGCTCCTAAAAGCAATTATTGGCACCAAGCTCCTGAATTTTTTAAATCCTTTGAAAAGTCTTAGGATACACCAGAAAGTCAAAATTTGATTTCAGAGGTAATAACTGAACAAAAACCCTAAAAGCCTGTAAAAGGTGTTGCTGAGTAGGAAGCTGATGGTTCTAGGAACAATTGTGAGGGTTGGCTCATTCTCTTTCTCTGTAGTCCAATATTATATCAAAAATTTTGTGTATAGGATGGTGAGAAATAGAAACAAATGATGTATAGGACTACAGAGAATGCTTATAAACCTCAGTGGGGGGTTGTTATGAATTGGAGTTGGCATGAACAATGGGCTTAGGCAGGGCAGATGGGGGATGTGGCTATCACCCTTGTAAGTGGATCATAGGAGGGCAGGAACAAAGCAGAATGTTTGGAACATGGGAAGAGAACCTCTTGCTCTCTTCTCCACTGGGCCAAATGCATCTGGAGAATTTTAGGTCCATCCAGTAGAGCCTTGCTCACCCAGAGGGCTTCATGTCAATGCCCTGGGCACAGTTCAGAAGCAGGAAGTAAGGATATGGGCAAAAAATTGGGTGGGAATAGAGGCTCAGTAGGAATATTAGAGTTGTCTTCAAATCTGTGAAGTGCTTTTAAGACTTGATGGGCATATAGGACTAGAATGTTGACCAACCTCAAGATCATGCAATTCTTTTAAAAAAATGAGGCTAAGAGCAAGATGCTAAAATCTAAATTGAATGTCAATCTACCTCTGACAAGTCACAAAAAGATTTATTGCTTGTAGCAGGGCCTTGGTAGAACCTTGTAAATTCCTAAGGCTAAGACATTATTTCAAAAGCAGACTAATATAGTCTTTCAACAGATGAGTCCTTGGCTATAATCTTGCCTTTTGCAGTGTGGGGTAACCCCTGGGGGTTTGGAAAAGAAGTACTTCTCAGCAGCTTCTGAGGAAAGAGGCAGGCAGAACAGATCCCCATGAATTCAGAAGGAATTGACATTGCCAAGGCTATTGCCAGAGGCTGCTCTTTCAACCTCATTCTGCTCCTTTGATCTGTATCAATCTTGAACTATAGTTACTAATAGAGTAATAAAAGAAATCAGGAGACCTTTCCAGGTAGAGTCATGTGGGAGGGAATCTCCTTGTGATGTAATTGTTCTGCTAAAGAAAACTCTTCTACATCAAAACTAATAAAGAAAATTGAAGAAACTACCAATATAGCTGTCAAAATGCTAAAAACAAAACCCAAAAGAGAGAATCTCCATAAGCAAAGTAGGATCTGTACTCACAAACTAAGAAAATAAAATAATGAATTTTCAAAACAGTTGTGGGAGCTTGCTATAATTTGGAAATTCAATGCACCCCCAAAGGCTCATGTGTTATAGGCTTGGTAACCAGTCTATTGGCAGGTGGCAAAACCTTTAGGAGGTAGGGCCTTGTGGGAGGAAATGAGGTCATTGGGGGCATGTCCTTGAAGGGGATATTGGGATCCTAGCCTCTTCTTCTTCCTTCTTTTTCTTCCCAGCTGCCATGAGGTAACATGGCACCCCTATAGTGTTCTGCCTTGCCACAAGCACAAAAGCAACAGAGCCAACAGGAAACTTTTCTCCTTTTAAATTGATTATCTCAGTACTTTGTTATAGCAATGGAAAGGTAACAGAGCTTAATTCAAATGCAGTCAAGTGTTCTTATAAGTTACATTTTAAGTGTAATATATGATGAACAGCCTTCAAAACATGCCCACTTGATCCTTTGCTAGTCAAAAAGAAATAGCAGAGTTATCAACACACTGTAAGTATAGACCACTCACTGCTCACATGACTGACTGCAATTGAATGAGTGTAAGTGCTGCCTAAGAGTGTTATGAACAAATCTTAACTGGGAAAAAGCAATGAAATTGAATGGTCTGAATTTCTAAGCTAGCTTTTTTTTTCTTATCATGTGTGGCTGTCATTGTGGTATGTGAAACTGCAGCCAGAAGTCTTGTTTTGTCCTTGTAAATTGTATTAAATGATGACAGCAGCAGCAGAAGCAGCAACAACAACAATAGAACACCCAGTACAAATTATCACTGGAAGTATAAAGCTCTGCATTTTTTGGAAGTTGAAGAAATACATGTATTTAGATATTGCACACTTGCTGTAGAATGACAAGAAACCCAACTGGACCAGAAAAGAAATCACACTATAGGCAGTGGCCCTACATTTAGAGGCCAACTTCTCCCTTCTCCTCAGCTTGAGACTACACAGGTTCATTAGGCTCCTAAGCTGTGAAGACACAGTTTCTATGGATAATTACCCTTAAACATGCAAAAGTCTCCAGAACCTAACATTCTATAAAGGCTGGAACTCATTCATTCACCCCTACATTTTTCTGCTCATTCATTCAAAGGGTCCTTCAGCTCACATTTACAGAGTTAGTAAGACATCTTCCTGTGACTGAGGAACTTACTACCAAGTGGGGTAGCAGATAAGACACAACCAGTTAAGAAGTTCACGTCACCAAACCCTGAGAGGCAGAAAGCAAAGGCCTTGTGAGCTTGGGTGTGAGTAGTGACATAAAAACCAGGTATACAACTTTCCCCAAGTCATTTGGTCAGGGTTCTCACTTCCTACTTATATTCCAGTGTCATAGCCCTTAAGAGCTGGCTGTCACATGGCTGAGAGACTTAACATTTTCCAGCACTCTGTTCCAAGTACCAGTACTTATTCCAGAGGGACAGTTTGCGCAGAAAAGCATCATTTTGTTGACTCCTATATTACTCAGCAAGCTGTGAGTCATCCTCGTGTTTCCAGACTTGTGGATAAACCAGAGGGCTATTGAAACAAGTGGGGTTTCTTATCCCATTCAAAAGCAGAGATGATACCCATCCCCATTTACAGCCATTTCTTTGTCCCTCCACCCAACATGCTTTCATTTCTCCAAAATGCCTAGAGAATGACAGTCATTTTGTTTAATTTGCCAGAAAAGTTATTTCTAAGCACTAGCTATGCCAGGTGACTCTATCCTGTGTGTTTAACCTCCATGCACCTCACTAAGACATGCAGAAAACCCAATGGACCACACAAAATGACAAGTGGACATGCAATCAATTCTGCTCCTCCCCAAGATGGAAAACAGGCAGCTGAGCTTGCTGCCCTGCCACTTTATAATGCACACTAATTTACTGGAAATGGAAATACTAGCAAGTGTTTTAAAACTGCAGGTTTTTTCTTTTTGTTTTTGTAAGGCACCCAGTCAGGTGTCACTTAATTAGACACATTCTGAGAAATGTGTTGCTAGGTGATTTTGTCTTGGTAGGAATGTCCTAGAATACACTTACAGAAACCTAGATGGCACAGGTCAACTACTCATGTGGCCTGTTTTAAATTTTTTGGTACTAGGGATTGAACCCAGAGGTGCTTTACCACTAAGCTATATACCCAGCCCTTTTATTTTTTAACACAGGATCTCACTAAGTTGCTGAGGCTGACCTTGAACTTTTGATCCTCCTGCCTTTGCCTCCTGAGTTTCTGAGACTATAGGGGTACATCACCATGGTTGGCTCCTCATGGCCTCTTGATACAATCAATAGACTTGGTAGACATAAAAAGTATGAGATTACTGATGACATGACACTGCACATTGTTTCAACAGTAAGTGATTTTGTTTATAAGCAGAAGGAGTACAGTCAAAAATAAAGATTAAAAGGTATAGTATACTATATGCTTAAACCAGCAATATAGTTATTTACTATTATTCATTGTATGTGCTATTCTTTCATATGACCAGTTTTTTTTTTTTTTTTTTTTTTTTTTTAACAGCAGCATCACTGCAAACAATTCAATGTGTTACACTATGACCGCTATGGTGAGAGTAATTTTTTGGTTCCATTATAACCTTATAAAAGCACTTTCATATATTCAGTCTGTTGTTGACAGAAACATCATTTTATGGTGCAAGACTGTATGTAGCATAAAACTGACCATTTTGATCTTTTAAGTGTATAATTCAGTGGCATCAAGTTCTTTCACAATGTTGTGCAACCATCATCAGTGTCCATCTGCAGAACTTTTCATCTTGCACAACTGAAACTCTGGTCCTTTCATCTGTGAGTGAAACTTGCCTAATATGGGATGAAGGAACAAAGCACCGAAGAAACAGACAGACAGGGGCCTATAGTCCTCTCACTATCTTAGAAACTGTTATTCAAATGGGATTCAGGAGTCAACGAAGTTTCAGGACAGCTGCAGAGGTGGGACTGCACGTGGGATGGGGTGATCTCTTTGGATCTCCCTGTTTTCTGCTTTCAACAACCTCAGTATTTTGGATGGGAAGAAACCTTCATTTGTGATGAGTCCTCATCCACAAGAAACAAACAAAAATACACTCTGGAAAACCAGCTATCCATGTGTACAAGAATGAAACTAGGCTGTTATCTCTCACCCTGCACAAAAGATAACTCAAAGTGGATTAAAGACCTAGGAATTAGACCAGAAGCTTAGCAATTGCTAGAAGAAAACACAGGACCAACCAATACTCCAACCTATTGGCATAGACACTAACTTCCTTTAAAATCCCTAAAATTCAAGAAATAAAATCAAGAATTAATAAATGGGATGGCATCAAATTAAAAATCCTACAACACAATAAAACAAGAAAAAGCAGTGTTTGCCATTGTGGGCAAAATAACGAAATTAAATACAATTCAAAGTGTTTCAACTCCTTAGAACAAAGGAGAAACTTTCCTTGGGGGTAGAAGGTGGAGTGCTTTAACCATAATAAGTACAGATCTCTCTCCATTTCCATGGAGACTTAGTTTCAGAATTTCCCTCAGATCCCTAAATCTGCGGATGGTGACAGCCCTTACTTCGAATAATCTCCAGATAAATTATACTAGCAATACAATGTGAATGCTATGCAAATACTTATATTGTATTGTTTAGGGAATAATGAAAAAGAATAAATAAAAAGTTTGTACATGTTCACTATAGATACACATTTAAAAAATATTTTTGATCCAGAGTTAGTTGAATCTGGGACTAGAGAAAGCATAGATATGGACATCCAACTGTATTCTACCTCCTGATGTCCCTTTCAAGCTCAAAAATAACCAGGTCAGAGGACACACAGTTTACAAAGCAGGACCAGATTGTGGGATTTGTCAAACTCCAAGGAACATATCAGGGTCTTCAAGTGGCAGATGACCCCAGCCTGCTGTAAGCAGCTGTGGTTGGATCCTTATCTCTTCCTTCTGCCCACCTAAAGTCATACTGGGGTCACATTTGTCACTCATCATCCATATGGCTCTTAGTGCCTCAGCTATTTGTGCTAGGAGGGAAAACTTGGCCTTGAGCCCAGCCTCAAGATCTGCTGGGGGCCCCAAGGCAAAGGTCCCAGTGTCTGTTGCTCTGTGCCATTTCCCTTCAGGCCTTTGTGCTGGGAGTGTTGGACTTCAGAGGACTAGGTGTGCCAGGGATCAGACAGGCCCATTGGTGAGGGTTGTGAGGGATTTCCCCAAGAGCCTACCTCAGATGAAGCTGCCTGGACCCCACCATAGACACAGCCCCTCAGGGAGGGCAGACGGTGAGATCACTGCCTTCCCAAATGTTGAGCGCTCACTGCTGCCTGAGCTAAGGAGATATGACGCTTCTTGTCAAAGACAGAAAACAGAGCAGACCCAGTAGGAGCTTAATTCAGGCTTCTCCAAGGCAGGCTGGGTTCACCTCTCTCTCTCCTCTCAGAATTTGTCAAAACAACATCATGTGCCTTTTGGTCTACTTCTCTGCAGCTGCCCTCTTCCCCCCTGTGCCTCGCGGCCTGCCTCAAGGATCGGATTCCAGGATTTTTTGTTCTTATTCCAACTGGCCACCATCCACATCCCTCCTCCCCATGAAGCCTCACTTGCAGCCCTGCAGATCTGAGCAGGGCTCCAAAGCACGTGCACTGAGGGCCTCTGGCTAGAGGCAGCCTCCTGCTATCCTGCTATCCCTGCTCTCGTGCACTGCAACTTCCATCTCTTTGAAGATCTTGTTTTCCTGTTTAAGTAAATGAAAGTTCTATTCTCCAGTAGCCAATGAATTAAATCCTAACCTTGATTTTTGCAACACACTCAAGAATCTCTTACAGTTTTCAGGTTGAAGGGGTATCAAATCATGGGGACAAAATTCATTTTACCTCACTTTGATTAAAAACAGATATGTCACCCAGTCTGAGGGTAAGGTGGGGCAGATATAGTACTGGAGTAGAACAAACTCACTCTGAGTGTGTCATGCGAGAGATTTAAAAATCCTTCTCTCAGTAATTCCAGGTCCATATCTCTTTACTGTAATTTCAAGTTTCAAGACGCTTTGAAAGTTAAAGTTTATGTTTGTAAATCTGGTCACAAATTTTACTTTGGGCAATATTTGACCTGGACTTCAATATGAATGCTTATCTGCAAAAATAATAAAATGTTTCTCCAGATTCCACTGGAGGGTTGTGTGTATTTGGGATTTACACCATATTACCGTGATCAAGTCTCAAATGGTCTCCACTAGACTGTCATTGGCCACATGGGCTTTAGATCTGAGGCCACAAGCCTACACTGGTCCTGCCTAAGTGTATGCCTGAGTAATTTCATCTTATTTTTTTTGTGGTGCTAGGGATTGAACCCAGGGCCTTGTGCATGCAAGGAAAGCACTCTACCAACTGAGTTATAGCCCCAGTCCCTAATTTCATCTTCTTTATCTTCTCAACACCTTTGTGTTAGAGACTGTTTTTTCCCCATTTGCTGCTGAGGTTCAGGAACATTGCTCAGTGTCTACAACCAGACTGGAAACTACTTCTGTCTGCATCCAGTGCCCTTGTTTAACCTGCCACACTGAACTGCTTTCCTGAAGCCAGACAAGCATTTGCTTTTTACCTGACATGGAAGTGAATGGTTCAGTGAAACTCAATCATTATTTCAACAAGTAAAGTGAAATTCCCCCAAGTTGAGAAACACTAGCCTGCAAATAAGAATGAGATCTTATAAACAACTGAATTTTGCTTTTCTGATTACTGTAGGGTTTGTTTCTCACCTCATATTTAGAAACTATTCCTTTAAAAAAATACGATCCACCTGGGCACAGTGGTGCGCACCTATAATCCCAGTGAAATGGGAGGCTGAGGCAGGAGAATTGCAAGTTTGAGTTCAGCCTCCACAACTCAGTGAGACCCCCAGTAACTAGTGAGGGCTGGGGATTAGCTCAGTAGTAAACTGTCCCTAAGTTCAATGCCCTTGGTTTCAATCCCTCCTATGGTGGTAGGGGTGGGTAGAAAAGCTAAGATTGAGATTCAAACATATCTCCATTGTAACTCAGGAAAAGTGCCCCAAGCTAACAAATGCCATGTAAAGCTGAGTTTGTAGACCTTAAAGTTACTGGGTAAGGTCAAGAGAAGGAAAAGAGGGAACAGGGGGCTGCTTGTGGCATTCTGGCTGAAAGAGAGCCATGTAGAAATTGGAGTGCTAAGGAGAGTTGGGGCAAGAGCAGAGACAGCAAAGTGAACATGGCTCTTTCCTTTTTCTTCCAGCCCTGGGTTTCTTGCGGGGGTGGGGGCATGGCCTAGAACAGGAAGGTCCTGCAACTCTTGTCAGCCTCATGGCAGACACAAAGCTGGAGAAAAGTGCTTTTCACATTCTGTCCTGACAAAGTTCCTGGTTTGAGATTCATACCTTAGCCCCAGAAAAACAGATCTGGGGGTTCAAGGTCAAGAGTTAAAAGTCATAGTGGTTATAAAAACCTTTTGCCAAGCCCTTTCCAAAGTACTTCAGATTTCTAAACATTTAATCCTCAAATGACCTCTCATCACACCATTTTGTAGAAGAGGAAACAGGTAAGAAGTGAAGGTAGGAACAGAAAGTTCCAGAGGCAATGCCTCATGCACAGAAGTATGAATGTGGGCTCTGTATCCAGACTCTGTGTTGTTTGACTTGCTGAGTGACTGTGGGTTACCTCTGAGGATTCAAATGAGAAAAGGCAAGTGAATCACTGAGTCCCATGTCTAGTCCTTGAGTACAGGCTGACACTGTCTGGGAAGGTAATTCTCCTGACAATATGTCATGTAGGGAGCCCAGACTCTCTCTGCTGTCAGAGGTCTCTGAGCCCCTTTTGGCTTCTAGCCTTAGAGAGCATGGCTGCTTGGTCTTTCTCCTGAAAACATTCTCCAGTCCCATCTGAGTAACTGGTTGGATGTGATTTCCATGATTCCAGGTGATCTGGCTCTGGGACAATGCACCAAGCCTATGAATGTACCCAATTGCAGACAAAACAAAACAACAATGGCTCAAAATGTTAGATGGTGAAATACCTCTAGGATAAGGACCATGCTTACTACTGAGAATTCCAGAGTCGATGCCACTGCTCCACCAAGATAGCTGCAGAAGTCCATGCAAACAGATAGCAACAGCACTATCATGAAACCAAACCACAGTGTTCCTCAACTGCAGACAAAGGCCTGAGTCCCCAGGTGGTCTGCCCTGTCATGCCTGCTGAGTCAGTCCTCATGCTGCTTACTATGGCCACCCCCCTGGGAGCTCTGCCTTCTGTGTACATAAATGGAATGATCAATTCCCTGGTGTCAAGCACTCTGCTTGGTTAGGCTCCATGATACCTGGATGAAAAAATTATTTATCTCTAGGGGGCTGCCATGGTCATCCTCGAATAGGGGTTCAGTTCCTCACTGGAGCTTTCCTTGGGTTAGGTCCCTGACCAAGCACTTTAAAGACATCTTCTCCTTGAATGCTGTATAGAAGACGGAGGCCATGTGGGAAATGGAAGCATGAAGGATAGTCAGGAGAATGCTTCCTGATGGCACAGTGCTTGAGCCTTAGGGAACTACAGGAGTTGGACAGGAGAGAAAAGGGATGAAGAAAGAGCTAGGCATGGGGAAGAGCAGGGGTCAAGGCTAAGACTACACAGGGTGGATTAAGATGTTAGTGAAGCAAAGTACAAGGCATAGGCACTGAGTCTAAGAAGGTTGGTGGGGGCCATGCTATGACCCTCTGGGGACTTTTGAGCAAGTGGGAAACATGACCAGGGCAACTCTTAGAAAAGTGGATGGTTCTTTGGGGGAAACTAGTTAAGAGCCAACTGCATAAATTCATATTTTGAATCAAGAGGATCCAAACTTGGGAAAGGATAAAATGATAGAAAAGAGGATCATAACTAACAGTATTCTGGGCAGGCATACATGAGACATGGCCTCTATTGAGCTCTGCCTCCAAGTAGTCATCCTTCACAAAATCTCTCTGGCTGACATCTAATGAAGAGAATATAGACTGGATTATTATAAAGACTATGGCTTCTGACTTGCTGGCACCTCTCTCCTGCCCACTTGGATGAAGCCAGCTACCATGCAGTGAGATGCTCTGTGAAGAGGATATGTGTTAAGGAACTAGTTTGTGAGGAACTGAACACTCAGCCCCATAGCCTGCAAGGAACTACTTCCTGCCAACAACCATGTGAGTGAGCCTGGAAGCAGATCCTTCCTTGTGGAGTCTTGCATGACTGCAGCCTTCTGAGAGACAGTGAGCCAGAAGTCCCAGCTAAGCTGTTCCAGGATTCCTGATCCACAAAAACTGAGCTAATGTACACATGTGGTTCAAAATTGGTGCTTTGGGATAATTTGTTACACAGCAGATGATAACTAGTATAGGCAAAGATCAGAGCAATGACAAGTGGGAAATGTAACGAACACCACCAAGAAAACTGAGCTGCATTTAATGAATGAAAAAACTAGGAGATGAAGGAACAGGAGGGATCAAAAGTAATTTCAAGAAGAGCACAGGTTCTGGAAAAAAGCTTCCTGGCTTTAAGTTCCTGCTCTGCCCCTTGCTATCTGTGTGACTCTGGGCAAGTCATTGCAACTCTCTGAGCCTCAGTTTCTTCATTTGTAAAATGGAGACAGTAAGAGTTAACTACCTTGCTAGTGCCTGTCTTTTTCCTTCAGCACCTGCCTCAGTGTCCAACACAGTGATGAATGGAACACTGAAGTTGTTCAGCAAGTGATTGCTAAGGCATTTCTAGAAGGCTTAGTGTTCATCCTTATACCAGCAATCAGTGAAACTTCCTTGCATCCCAAGAAGACCTCACAAGTTCTGCTGCACAGCCAGTGCTGGGGAAGACAGTGCATTTCTACACAATGCTGACTTGTCCTCCTCTTGCCTTTCCTTCTCCTGGGAGCTTTGTAAGTACTGCTTTCCTCCCAGGGGAGTTGGGCGACATGAACAGGCACTGAAACCATAACCTTGGCCTCATTAACACTGCTTTACCCACGCAGAATTAGATGACTGACATAGACTTTGCCAGAGTCAAGTCCAGCCTCAGAGAGGACGATAGCCTGGATTTGCCCTCCAAAGCCAGGTTTCAATAGCATAAAACATAGTTCTTATTTCACAACAAAGGAACACCACCAGGTGTGAGATCCTCTTACCTGTCTGGGCAGAGTAGGCATGGAATCTGAGGCCACTGATCGCTGAAAGCGCTGGGATTGCTGCATCATCTGCTGCAGTAGGAATGCAGAATGGTCAGGCTGTGGTGGTGGTGGTGGTGGCGGCAGTGGCTGTGGTGGTGGTGGCAGTGGCTGTGGTGGTGGCAGCAGTGGCTGTGGTGGCTGCAGCTGTAAGGTGGCAGTGGCAGTGGAGGAGGCAGTGGCTGAGGAGGCCTGCGCTGGTGTGGGCTGCTGCAAGTAGTGAAGCAGGGATTGCTGCCTGGAGGGGGCAGGCATGGAGGGTATCTTCTGGGGGCCTGGCTCAGAAACAAAGTGGGACAATGGCTTGGTGTTGCCAAAGGTAAATGGTTCAGGGGCTTCTGGGCTGGAATTGGTCAGCCCCTGTTGCATGATCATGGTCATGGTTTTGGATGAATTGCTGGTTATGGACTTGAAGATGGCATTTGCTTGCTGCTGTTGCTGCTGCTGCTGCTGCTGCTGACTTAGCTGAGTACTGGTGGGAGGGAGGCTCCTGATCAGAGAGTACTGTGGAGTGAAGGACTGCTGTGGCAAGCCTGGGCTTGAGAGTTTCTCTGGGCGATAGGGTGGGGATGGCCCTGGATTGCTGGTGGGCAGAGCAGACATCAGGTGTCCTTGAGGACTTTTGATTGCAGAGGACACCAGGTTTGCAAGAATGGAGCTCTGTTGGCCAAACTGTGGTTGTTGATTGACAGCCACGCTGGGATGCTTCTCAGGAACATAGTGCAAGGTGGGCCCCATAGTGGCACTGCTGCCAGACGTCATGCTGGAGAGTAAGGCATTGGGCGAGGCTTGCACAGTGCTGCCTGAGGAACTGTTGGATGATATGCAGGGTCCCATGAAGCTCTGAGAGCCAAAGGGTGGTGGTGGTAGTGGTGGTGGTGGTGGGTGTGGTGATGGCACCGGACGGTAAGGTGGGGAGATGCCTGTAGGAGGCAGGCCAGACCAGGCGATGCAGGGCCTTGGGTGCTTTGTAGCAGATCCCTGCTTGCTGGCTGCCAATGCTTTCAGCTGGTTGGCATGATGCCACTGCGGCACTGGTAATGGGGGCAAAGTGACAGGGAGCATGGCCTGGGCCTGGTTCTTGGCCTGTGTTGTTGAAGGACTGACTGAGACCATCTGCTTACTGGTGGAAGGAACAGAATGGCTGATCCCAGTGGAGGAGGGCATGATTGGAACTGACACGCCAGTGACTTGGCTGCAACTCGAAGCAAAAGCCTTGCTGGAACAAACGCTCTCCATTTGTGGCATCTGAACTGGAAGCTTGGGAGGCATGCCTACGGTTGCCTGGGGGGGCATGCCTACAGTTGCCTGGGGGGGCATGCCTACGGTTGCCTGGGGGGGCATGCCTACGGTTGCCTGGGGAGGATGTAAGACCAATGGCTCTTCTGGCTTGCTCCCCAGTATATTCTCAAGATCTAATTCAGACGAAGAAGGTTCCTGAATTTTGGTTAACTCTTCCAGCAGATCTTGAAGTTCCTGGTCTTCAGCAGGTGGGCTGTTTTTCTCATAGCAAGGAGCAGAGGGTTCTTTCAGCTCCATTTCTGGGGTTGGTGGCACTCCAAATGGTGGGCCTGTGACACTGCCATTCATGGCATTATTCTCAAGTAGTAATGACTGATTAGGTACTCCCATCACTGCAGAGCTAGGATTCACTGATAACATGGGAACCTGCATCTCTGTACAGAGGGTACTGGGATGGGTACCTGGGCCCATAGAAAGGGTGACATCTTCAAGGCAGGGCCTCTTAACTTTATTAGGGTAACCCCCATCAGCCATGCCTGCAAATTGGTAGTTGTCTCCTTCCTGCCTCCTCTTAAGGGTTCCCTGTGGCTGAAAGAGAAGAAAGAAAGAAAGGGACAGGAAGGGGGAGAGAAAAAATTTTATAAAGGCTTGGCACATTAAAGTTAATGAATAGGAAACCTGCAAGATAAAACATCTCTCAGTCTAAGACTTATAGTTGTCAAAACTATAAAATATAGCCTTTAAAAAAACAACTATAATGCTTGCTTCTTTGTTCTTGTGCTTCATTTCAACAGTCCTGTTACATTTCAAATAATGAATTATGCTACCTGGATACCAAACAGGATAAAAAGTCACATCAAGGGTATTCTTTGCCCATGTAAAGGGGAGGTCAATAAAACTATGCCAAAACCATTCTATGTACCTGTTGCCGAAGGCAGGCGTTAAAAAGCAAAGGAGAACTGGCTGAATATTTTTAATTCCTACTTGTCTACAGATACCCCTGTCTTGGTTAAATGCATCAAACTGTGGTAATAAACTAAATCTCAATAGGAATGAAGTTGATCTGGGAGTGTTCTTTTGGGCAGCTGTCTAATATATATGGTTTAGAAAAAAGTCTAAGTTTCAGAACATTGTAGTTCTCATTTCATTTATTTTTATTTACATACACACATACATGCACATACAAACACTGCTTATACATGCATAAAACATAACTTTGAAGAACCTATATCCAACCATTTGGAGTAGTCATTTCTTGGGGATTACTGGCAATTCCTTTTCTATTCTCTACACTTCTGTACTGTTTGTTTTTAATGAGAAGAACTTGTAATCCAAGGGGGGAAAACCCACGTATAAGGTTATTTAAATAAGAAATTCCTCTCTGCAGATGCATCCTCAGGTTGGGGAGATATCAAACAACCGGAAAAGGCCCCTCTGTGGGATCTGTACCGTGGGAGAGCTGTTCCCCACGTATAAAAGCACAGCCTTTGGGAACAAAGCAAAACTGCCAGTAATGCAGTATTTCCTACTCTTTCATGGCTTTACACACTTATCAATGGCTCTCATGTTAATAAACTGCCTGTCAACAGGTAAAGGGGGAAAGGGAGTAGGGTGGAGCAGAGCATGTGGGAATAATCAAAATAAGAAAAGGAAGACAGGGACTTGGCAGTCACATGAATGTCAACAGGTGAATAGGTATAGTTCTCTTAAAGCACTTTTTCACATAAGAGCTCCTAATTTCAGCTTTGGAAGTCTGTCTAGGACATACAGTGCTGTTACATTAGATAGAGATATCCCCTCTCTCACCAGCATGATGAAAAGAATCATGGCCCTCATGGCCAGATGAACAAAAATGTAGCTCCCTCAGTGCTGTGAGCCTTAAGGCCATGCTGAACACTCAAATCACTTAGAAACATCCAGATTCCCAGAACCTCTTATCACAAATCAATTGCTTTAATCTCATCCAGGATAGGGCTTGTACACAGTCCCATGGGTGATTCTAAATGCCCCTAGATAAAGGCTCACTTCAGTGCTTCCTTTTTACATGGTTACATGATTTCTTACTCATTTCCATTGTGAGAGGCTGGCTAGGCCTTCCCCATGCCCACTGCCACACTGGCAACTTTGCCAGGTCTCCTGGGCCAATGGGTGCTGTTGCTGAGATTCTACCTGCCCAGGTCACATGTTTTCTACTGAATTCCATGGCCACTGTCTTAAATCAAATACACCAGATCAAGAGAGCTCACTCCTCTGGAAAGACTTCCTTTCCCAATGTCCCCGACCAAGCTTCCAGACCTTTGTAAACAAATCTTCTCATTTTCTAAGTGTGCTGTTTTCCAATCTCTGTGGTCTCAGTGACAGCAAGCTATTAGTTCTAGATATCAGCCATTTCTTGCTTCCTTCAGTCCACATATTACACAGATTCCTGCCCTGAGTCTGTGACATAGAGTGAAGCCATAGATGTTGGTAGGATTCCTAGAGAGCAGATCTAAACCCTCTACTTCTACAGAAAACAGAAGGGGCTATAATTTGCATTTGGCCATACAGTCAGTTAAGGGATAAGGATCCTAGACCTCAAATGTCCCAACTTCCAGCCAGAGCCCCTGCAGGTCCTGCATTTGGTGGTAGAAACGAATTAGTTTCTCTCCATACATAGTTGCCTGCAGAGTCCCATTTCATAATCAGGCAGACAAAGCTACCAATGTGATCCCCATGACCTTATAAACATTCATTAAAATGCATTTTGAAGCATGTGATGGCTTCCCCACCCCCTAAGTCATGAGAAAACAAAGGCAATCCTTCTGATTGGGGCTAAGTTCAGCTGTGAAGTCAACATTATTTCTGGTTCTGTCTGAACAATGACATATGGCAATGCTTCCCTCTCTACATTTTTAGTTCAGAATGACAAAAAGGACAAAAATTTCTTAGAAAAAGGAATAGAGTATAAGAATACAGTCCAGGCTCATGAAATGGAATAAGCAAAATAAAGAACATAACTTATGAGCAATACTCTTTCCAAATATGCCTGGCAGGCTGTTTTAAATGCTTAATTTTGGACTCTCTTGCTGAAAGTTTCACATAGATACCAACAAAAGGCCAGGAAGAGGTATGCACAGCTCCTATTGGATAGGAAGGTAAAAGGTCAAAGGTATCAGGGAGCCTCATTCTCCCCCTGTTCCCCACAGAGGACACTGAGCACTTAGGCTTTTGTGTAAGATTATTAAGAAGGTAAAAATTGCCTGTGGCTTGTTTAGTCTCCTCTTTCTCCTCATTGTCTCCACTGTTTTAGCTCAGGGCAATTTGCTTGCTGGTTCTTCTGGTCTCTCCTACAAGTACATCTGAGTATCAACAACTTTATTTTCAGTACTATGACACTTCCCCCCAATGAGTTTCCAGGCACTTGATGTTGGCCAAACAGACTAGATTTCCAGCCTTCTGAGGATAAGGATATTTCCCCAGCAGATCTGCTCAGAAGAAAGTAACGAAAATGTAGGCCCAGAATAGATAAGACAATGGTGCATCATGACTGGGTTTACGGGGGGGGGGGGGGTATGAGCATATGAGAATATGCCTGGATATATACATGGGCTCAGATGAATATCCATTTTAAATGCCTATATTTGGGCATATATGTCATTTTCATGTTTGTTTTTCAGTGGAATGTTCCAAAACACTGACACTGAAGTTTATGTAGGACAACAGGATTATCAGCATTTCCAGAACTGCAACACATGAGGCTCTGGACAATCAGGGTATTTGGTATCAGCAGGGAGCCTTGAATGCTGACTGTCTTCAACAGGAGTCAGTGATGTCTCAACCTTGACCTACCAATGGGGGATTTCCTGGTGCCCCCAACTTTCCTTGAGCTAGCAGAAATTACATGTTCAGCACCAGATGCAGGTAGAGGCTCCTAGTTCCTACAATGAGAACAGGATGCTTCATTTTCTTCAGATGAGGGCCCGGTGACAAGATGCATTGTCTCAGGGCCACCCAGTCATACGCATACGCAGTCCAGGCCAATGGCAGCAGGGCAACCCCAGTAGGCATTGGACCAACACACTGACTCTATGTGTGCTTTCTGACAAGTCCCTCTCCAGTTGCTGTGGGCTCCTCTGTCATACACAGTGCATTCAGCAAGGGGATCAACCGAAGGCTACAAATTGTATAGAGCCTCCTGCCTGCAGACCCCAACCATCTGCTATTAGGAAAATATAACTGAGGCACAATCAGGTCACACAGTGAATGAATGAAGAAAATATCTCTTTCTGAAATGCTCTAAAGAGGTGGAAGAGGGGTGAGGAAGGAAGTGCTCCTACAAGTGCCTGGGCAGTTCTTACAAATGCCGGACTTCCCTTCATTTGGTGAGTGACAAAACCAGTAGAAAACACCCATAAGGGGCTGGGATTGTGGCTCAGTAGTAGAGCGCTCACCTAGCATGCACAAGGCACTGGGTTCGATCCTCAGCACCACATAAATGTAAAATAAACATATTGTATCCACCTAAAACTTAGGAATAAGTATATTTAAAAAAAAAACCCATAAGCTGTAATGCTTAGACACCATGCAAAGCAGAGAGGCCCAGATATTCCATAAACTAGTGGGCTGTGAAATCCCATAATTATGCTGTAAATATTTCTTTTCTTTTAATTTTTTTCTAGTTGTAGATGGGCACAATGCCTTTATCATTTTTATTTATTTTTATGTGGTGCTGAGGATCGAACCCAGAGCCTCACACATGCTAAGCAAGCACTCTACTGCTGAGCTACAGCTCTAGGCCTGTTATAAATATTTTTAGGCTGCCCTGGGCTATGATGGACCCTGTCCCCAGCTTTCTATATGTCTACCTAGAGCCCATGTGCAGATGAGCCATCCAGGCAGGCTAAGAGTGTAGACTTGCATTCAGAGACCTACCCAGGGAGTGGAGGGCAGCCATACCAACAGTCTCAACTCATTTGGTGGGCCCTGCTTTCATGCCATACAACACTATTTGAGGCCTCAGATTTGGCTGATGAATATACATCAGATGGGGAGCACTTATCTCCACCTCCCTTGCTCCCTGGATACTCAGGCCTTCCTCTCACAAGTGTCACCTTCTTGGCTGTGTCTTTAAATGCAGGATCCTTTAGGCAGTGGAAGGCTCCTTGCTGATGGTGATTTGACAGCTGGGGAAGCCCCTGGGTTGATCCCTGATGGCATGAGAGGATTTTTAGAGGGGCTACTGGTACATTTCAGCGATATAATATAATGCTGGGCAGAGCTATGCTGCCACAATAAGGAGCCATTAGTTAGAATGGTTTAAGCTGTGTAAAAATCATGCAATACATGGGGTAGCCAAACACATTATCCAGAGCATTTCTAAGAATGGTTGTGATTGGGTAAATGAAGTAGCACCAGCTCTTCTTACAGCAAGACCCTACCAGCCTTGCCTCCATGCCCCAGTTCCCCTCATGACCCAATTCACGCCAGGATGGCACATTAAAATTACTTTTGCAATAGCAGTTCTTGGGCCTATCTCCACACTGTTGCTTAGACCTCAAAGGATCATCCTAACCCAAGGAGTTTTATGGCTGAATAATATCCCATCATATGGACAGGCCACATTTTTTATGTACCTATTCATCAATTGATGGATATCTGGATTGTTTCTCCCTTTTGGCTATTACGACTAGTGCTGCCATGAACATCTGATGCAGTTTTTGTTGAATATCTGCTTTGGTTGTTTGGGGAGTGGAATGGCTGGGTTCTAGGGTTTAACTCTTAACTTTCTGAGGAACCACCAAACTTTTCCATAATCTAAGTCCTCTTTGAAATGTCCACCATTTGTGGGGGTTGGAGGTCTCATGAAAAGGGAAAGCAGTAGAGTAGGGGAAAGGGATCAGAGGGAGGGCAGAGGGAAGGGAATGGGGAAATATTAGGAAATGACATTGCCCACATTATATTGTTATAGTCTATACATGTATGAATATGCAACAATAAATTCCACCATTATGTGTAATTATAATGCCCCGATAAAAATATGGGGGGAATGTCCACTATTGTAACTAGATGAAAATGTGGCAGAGAGGGCTAAGCCTCAAAGTCAACTTCCAGGCTGGCAAAAGGAAACCTCTATTTTGGTAGTCTGAGATGGAATCCAGGGCCTCCACATGCTAGGCAAGTGCTCTCCCACTGAGCTACATCCCCCTAGCTTCTGCAACTTCTTTAGAGAAGCACCTATTTGCTCCTGCTGCCTGTCCACTTGCACTGCCCATGGCCTCTGACAGAACCAGAGTTTGATGTAGGCAACACTTTTCCTGTCTCCAGGCTGAATGAAGATATCCACCATTCTAACACCTAACAGACAGAGAGCCAAGAGAGAAAAGCATGGTCAGATCAGGCAACTAGAAAACTGGTTCTGATTTGTCATCTAAATCACATTTAGCTTTCTGATCTAAAATTGCATCATGGGTAAGGTTTAACAGAAGCCTAGAATCCTATGGCAGAGTTTGTGAGGACCCGTGGGTCACTGCCATTTGAGTTGGAGAGGTTGTTGTATTCCCATTCCAACTGAAATGAGCCATCTAGCCTGGATTGCATTTACTTTGAGGCAAGAAGCCTCTCTAAAGGCATGGTCCTCCAGAAGCCTGTTCTGCTGTACCTACTCCTCAACCTCCTGGCTCCTTTAGCCCAACTCCACATCTGGAATCCTGTTAAGGCAAGCTGATCATATGTTCCCCATCTATTCAACCAAGTAGAACACCACTCTAGAATTATCTCTGGCCACCACCTGGTCAGAAACAGCAAGATATGTGTCTGCACAAGTAAACAGCAGAGCCTGCCTGAGCAGGGAATACATGCCTAGGAGTCAAGTTCTGCATTTTTATGTGCACACAGGAGGTGGCTCCTATACCAAAGCCTTTCCAAGGATGTGGGGGATTTGTGATGTTTATTCCAATTACACAAGCACTCAAGCAGTAGTCATGAGGGATCTATATAGACTCCCAACATATTGGACTGTTTTTGAACTTCAGCTGCAATTCTTGGTGTTATCAACCACAGACCTTTGTAAGATTATAGCCTCTGTCAGTGGAAAATGGACTTTCTCATTCATTGGTTCAAACAGCAATTGTAGGATATAGTCATGGTTTTACTTCAGATCCTTGTTTTTCACACGGGTAAACTGAGGCTCAGAGAGGCCAAGCAATTTCTTCAAGTAGTACAATTAAGTTGGTGGCAGAGCAGAGCTTGACACTCAAAACTTCAGAGTGCAGATCAGAAACAGTGTACCAAGAATCCAGATGTGCATGACACTAGATGTATGGACACTTTGGAAGAAAGTCAGCCTACCCAAGGTGACCTAGAGGTTATGCTTGGACACTGAGGAAAAGGCACGTAATTTCAGTAACATAAAATCTGCTGTTCAGTCTCAGTCATAGCATTTCAATTTGGCTGTAAGGACTGTTGTACTTGCCCTAGGATTTTCCAAGTTACACATCACAGGAGAGTGCCAGATAGCAGCAGCCTTAAACAAGGAAGCTCCTCCTGCAGTTTTTAGTATGAACATTAAGGTAGTTTGGCTACTAAGAATTTGCTGATCTTCGAGGGCCCAAACATTTGCCTAAAAAGCCCTTTATCTTCCCTCAGGTACCAGGTGCATTGTTATTGACCTGACTGAACTGCCAAATACTCCATGCATACTAAAAGTGTTGTAGACAAATGGAGGATCTGATCAAATAAAGAAACTTCTGGACATCAAATTCCAATTGCTGAACTTAGCAGTGTGGGATGGTGAGAGGGCTGCAGATAGGTCTTGAACCCTCAGTCTGCTGAAACCATGGCTCTTATTTGTAGAGACCTCAAGCAAATCTTTTTTTTTTTAGTTGCAGATGGACATAATACCTTTATTTTATTTTATTTATTTATATGTGGTGCTGAGGATCGAACCCAGGGCCTCACACGTGTGAGGCAAGCACTCTACCACTGAGCCTCAGCCCCAGTCCCTCAAGCAAATAATTTTGAGCCTGTTTTCTTACCAACAAAATGGGGAGAGTGAAGCTACTTTACCATTTGTTATAAGGATTATATGAGCTTAGAAATGTAAAGTTAGCATAGTGCCTGGTGTGATGTAGATACCAAATAAATATTATCTCTCTTTCTACTCCTGAAAATGCAAACACATTCCTGGTGGTCCTAAAATAGCTGTTAACATGGCTTACTCAGCAACATTTGCTATTCAGGGCAGATCTGTCTTTAGTCATTGGCTGAGCTCCTGAACAGCTGTGTGCAAGGCTAACTTTTGTAAACCAAATCATAATAAAATGCAACAAGAATTTGCCACTGAAAGGAAATCCTCAGTATATACTTTATGAAGTGAAAGATCCCTCACCTAAATTTATTGGTTTTTTAAGAGTATACATTAGGGGATATCACCCTTTCTTAGAGTCAACTTTAATTCAATGTTCATCACAAATACATGATGTTCCACAGCCCCAAAGCACACAATAAGAAGAGTAGGTTACATATTGAAAATAATGACAATTAAAACATGTATTTAATATACTATATATGGACTGTATCTGTAATTGCATAATTGAGTGTCCTTTTGTGTGTGTGTGTGTGTGTGTGTGTGTGTGTGTGTGTGAGAGAGAGAGAGAGAGAGAGAGAGAGAGAGAAAGAAAGAGAGAGAGAGATGCTGGTGCTGGTGGTAGAGTTGCTTGACGTGATAGAAGTGGGCAGAGGTGGTGATAGTGGTGATGGTAGTGGCGGGGAGTAGAGGTAAGTAGTAGAGATGGTGGAGGTGATATAGGTAATGGTGATGGTGGTAGTGGTACGGGTGTGAAAATGTAAGTGGCAGAGTTGATGGGTAATTGAGCTGGTAGTCATGGTGGTCGAAACATGATGGTATACTGGTATGAGGGTGGAGGTGCTCCTACAGGATATTAATTTCTTGTTATAGCACTCTGTAAGAAGCTCCACTGACTGGGCCTGAGGAAGAAGACTCATTTTGAATGTGTTATTAACAGAGATCTCAAAACAGCCTGTCTCCTTGCAGTCATTCATACTTAATTTTTCCTTATCTGGGAAATTGAAGCTGAATTACTTGGGAAACACAGGAGATTCGTGTTTGTTAACATGATGCCAGTAAAATAATTTTATGTCAGATTTAACTACAGGAAGGGGCAAAGCAATTTAAGTTCCTTAGATGTCATGTGATAAAAAAATAAAGAGTGGTTAGCTCTTGACATATCATAGAGCTTTATAATGTTTTGAACAACCAATAAAAAAAAATTAAAAAAAAAAAAAAAAAAAAGAGTGGTTAGCTACTGTACACTTAGCTGTGTGAAGCCATTTAGTCAGAAAGCAGGTGTTGGGTGTTCGTGTTTGTAGACTGACTTCCTGGAGGAATTTTATCTAGGCCAAGTCCATTGTTCCAAACCCTAAAGGCTTTACTTGAGGGAAGATGAGAGGCAAGAAAATGTTTAGGTCTTCTGATAGTCACACAGCAGCCCTAACACTAGACTTCAGCACCTGAAGCTTGTTCTAGAAAAGAAGCAGCTAGAGTGGCACTGAGCTTCCCTCCACCAGAGATGGAGACTTTTAAAAATGCAAGGCAAGGCTGCTGAGGGGCCCAGAAGAGACCTCCACCAAAATGAGCATGTGCCAGGGAAGAGAAGTGTCAACAACAGAGGAGCTGGAATTCTAGTGGGGGCAAACAATAGAACAACAGGAACAAAACCAGAGTGAGCAGCATTGAAAAAATAGTGATGTGATCGAGAGTGGGTGGGGGTCCTCTAAGGAGGAGACTTTTAAGTGAAGGTCTAATGCAGAAAGGAGCAGGCAGAGAAGCACAGGGACAACACACTCCAGGCAAGAGCACAGCATGTGGAAAGGCCCTGGCCCTGGAGGGAAGGCTCTTGGTCTGTTGTGGTGATGAGCAGGCGGCCAGCGTGCCTGGCACACAGTGAGCTGGAGAAGTAGCCAGGAGCTCACAGAGGGCCTTGCAGGCCATGGGAAGGGGGCTGGATTATATTCTGTTTGCAGTGTGAAGCCCTGGGGGGGAGTGGTGAAGCCCCAGAAAGATCAGTTCGATGTTTGTGAGACCTCTCTGGATGCCAAAGGGGGAGAAATGAATGTTATAGGAAGAAAAAGGAACAGCTGCAGATGTAAGAACTCCCAAGGAGGATGGGATTGACAGCGTGGGGTCTGGGCCAGCTGCAGTACGGTGGCATGGGGTGGAGGGGATGGAGAAGAAGCACGTGGGGAGACATAAGGTCCTATGATTTTACCTCAAGTGAGTAGTGAGGACAGTGCCCACGTATTGGGGGCAACAAAGGCCTCAGGGAAACTGGTACCACATGCCCAGTGACCTGGATCGGGCTTGGCAAACTTTTCCTGGAAAGGCCCAGATAGTGACTGTCTGAGGCTTTGCAGGCCATGTGGTCCCAGTTGTGAACTCGTTGGTAAATAGTATGCCAAGGACTGGAGCCACGCACTAACTCAACTGCATTAACCAAAGCAGCTTATGTGCTGCATGGAGTTCCCAGTCCACAGTGTGTGAGCCGAGCCTCTTCCCCCTGGGAAATAAGGTATTTCCGAAGTGCCCTCACTGCACTGCAGGGGAACATGCAACCTTTTTGGAACTGAAAAACTTAAACATTTCCACTATAGTGTGACCATTTCTGAACCGTGTTATGCAGCAGTCCAAAATGGTATGCTTCACCTACACTAATGATACTTATTATTGTGCAACTGTTGGCCAGTGTTCCAAGGGAAACACTCTCTCCTCCCAGATCCCCTCCGGCTTTGCTCTTACAGCCTTTGTCCACTGTTGGACAATTTGCATATTGTCTAGGGGATTAAAGCACACCCTCTTCCCTTGGGCCTCAGTGGTCTCTCTAATAGGCCTTGGTTTCTACCTTCCCCCACAATGCCAGTTGCTCTGACCAACCTCCAGGCCCCTGTGATGGGCCTATGCACCTTTCAACCCCACAACATGCTCTATGAAGGTCAGACTGTTTCCTACTCATCTCTTTACCCCTAAAGCACATAGCCTTCCTGACAGGGCTCAGCTGGCATCTGCAGATTAGAATTACCCATTGGAGCAAATGGTGTTCTGTAGATTACCCTGTTCTGTTCCAGTGTAAGGCTTCCAGACAACCACTTTTCAGGGTGTCAGACAAAGGCAAGCCTGTGCCAAAGGGGCAGGAGGCACCAATGAGGTAGGGAACGACAGAAGCAGCCAGGCCTTGGGTTTGGGCCCTCAGTGGTCAAGTCCACTGGCTCAACGATCATGTCTGCCTTCCTAACTTTGGAATCTAGGGGATGATCATCTATGAGAAGGGAGGAGGGAGATGAGAAGGAAGGGGGAGGATGGGAGGGAGGGAAAGGAACAAGGGGAGGAGATTTTTTGACACATTATTCTGTATCTACTGCAGAAATCAAAATATGTAGCCCAAACCTGAGAAGTATACACCCCCACCCCCATCCTGTCATTGCCAGAAGTGTGGAATGAAATCCCCCCAGGGCAGTTTAGGATCCGTATATCTAACTGTAAAAGGGAGACATTGAGTTCTCCACCAGGGAATTTTCAGTGAAAGCAAGAGGTGTCTGCCTGCATAGGTCAGCCCACAGTTTGGGTACCACAGGCTCATACTCCCAGGACATGTCCCCTAGAAGGCAGTGGAACCTGAGTCCAGCTTGGCTGTGCGATTCTGTCACCCTTGCCCTGAGGGGAGTCCAACAACATCCCCTCCTCTCCCTGGGACAGTTCTTCCTCCAGACACCTGTTACCTTGGGTCTAATATCAAGGAAACTGGGGGAAGGAACTCGGTAGGAATGCAGACAAGGCCAGCGTGGGCTTCTGGAAGTTCAGAAATAGGCTCCCAGATGCCAGTGGAAGCCAGCTGCCAAATGGAGCTCCCCTTCCAGCATCCTCCCCCTCCAACAGACTGCAATTAATTTGCAGGTCACCGGTTTGCTGAGTTGGGTTACCCAGGCAGGACCCAGATGCCAAGCCCAGTGGTGTCCTGCAAGCTGACCGGTGCTCAGCCCTTGAGGAAGAGATCTGTCTGCAGGCAAGGCTCTGCCTGGTTTCCCGCCCTGGTGGGGTGTCTGTAACAGGAAAGGGCCCATTGCTGCAAGAGTAGGAGGAGGGAGCAAAGGGAGGGAACAGCTGCGTGCTCCATGGGGAGGATCCCCAAAATAGCAAGGCACAAGCTCACTTCGGGCCTTGACCCAGAATGCTCAAAACTGCACCATACATCCAACTCTCCTCAGTGCAGTGGGGCTGCTGATGAGGCTGTGGTATCCTCAGGGGTCCTCTGTGTTCCTACCTGAGTGCCAAGGACACATTCCTTTTTGCCCTTCTGATGGAAGAACAATTCTGAGGCAATGCCATTCTCTGAGCACTAGAACAAGTGCTAAGAGCAGTCCTACCCTGTGTGCTTTACAATGCAAGTACATCTGTGTCCTGCTTCATCATCCCTGAGACATTCACATAGAGAGCAAAATTATAGGCCTACTTCGCTGATGTGCAGACTGAGGTCCAGAGGCTCACCTAAGTGCTTAGTAAATAGCAGAGACTGCTGCTTCCTTGATGAGATGGTCCCTGGGATCACCTGGGTTTTGGAAGTGAGGCCATACACACGAAATCCCCTCTCTACGGGTCAGTCATGTACCCACAACATACCCACAGCCCGTGTGAATCTGGGCTAATGGCAAGGACCCCAATCCCTGAACCTGGTCCTCCTTCCCATACTTCTAAGTGTCATTCCAGTTCCTAGGTGGCTGTCCCCCTATCCCTATGGGATCCTCATTTCTGGTTTTCTGCCAAGCTGGACAGTGAGTCATGCTGGTCACAAGGCTCCAGGGAGCTAATAGGTAAAGATACTTTACCTGTTTATGGGATGAAAGCTCCAGGAAAGGGGGCTCTCTTTTCTCCACTGGTCTAGCCTGAGCACCCAGAGTTGTGCATGGCCTGCAAAAGGTCCCACAGATATGAGTCCCTAACTGGGGAGTGGGAGGCAGCTAAGTGGGAGGAGATTTGAAGGCAGGCAGGGCAACTGGGTTTGAGACTTGAATTTACAACTTTTCATCTGTGTGACACTGGAAAAGTCCTTGTCTTTACCTGAACCTCTGTCTCCTCTTTGATGAAATGAAAATAGCAATCCCTGTGTCACAGGAGTAAATGAGGTGATACACACAAAGTACCTTGCACAAGAGAGTCACTCAACCATTCTCTCCTCCAGGTTGCACCACAAACTTCAGAATAGTAAAGCTTTGTTCCCAAGGAGGGAAGGCTGAATAATTTGCTCCTAGACTGTGAACTCCTGGATTTTAGGGAGGGTATTTGTTCAAGGTCTCACAAAGAGCTTGTCACACTAATAGGATATAGTCTGAGATCTGCTTCCTGAGTCCAGTGCTCATTTGCAAGCAAAAGCATGTGACTCCATGTGCCCATGGCAGATGGGCAGAAATCTTGAACCAGATCACACACTATAGGAAGAGGGGAATACAGCACCTCCTACTAGGTATTTCTAAGGTCACCAATCTAAAGAAAAGGGACAAATAGAACAGGACCAGTATTTTTGCAGCCATCCAAATCTCTACATACCATTACTCCAGTGGCTCCTCTCTTCTGCCTCAGCCCTACTTTCATTTAGAGGAGAGGAGACAGGCTGAGAATTGGTTCTGGTCAGTCTATAGGTAAGAAGCACACTGCACTGGGAACCCTAGATGAAGCTACCTACCTTCTGTGAGTCACTGGATTTTTCAGATTTAATTATCTTCACCCATAAAGGAGAATGATAAGAATAACCTGTCCCTTCTGGCCCAGGTCAGCAAGCTCAGAAGGACTACAGGGCATGTCATCTCAAAGGGGCCTTAAAGAGCAAGTCATTTAGTAGCATTAATTAGCTACAGAAGGTAAGCAGGTAATGCCCTTAGTTCCCCTTTTTGTCCAGGAGCTGCTCACAGCTGAGGGAATCTTTGCAACTTCAGTGAGGTATAGACTCAGATAGAGCTAACATGGGACATGTAACCTGAGTCCTGACTGTATGCACACTCTGGAGGACTCCCAATTTGCAGATCTAATAACTTTGAGATTCTCACACTAGTAATCAATTGACCTACAGATTTGGGGGAAAAATCAAGATCTTAACTTCAAAGGGAAGGACCAACTGTTCTGCCTCCTGTTAAAACTCCACACACAAACTGCAGACTGGATGCCTTATTAACCTTGGATAGACACCCAAATGTTCAAAAGGCAAAACTCCTGTTTTTCCCACATCACAAGTCATTAATCAATCATGCCACTGAATGAATGAATAAATGATGCTGAAAAGGTGTTTGCATTGCTGAGAGTTCTGATGACCACATTTTTTTTTGCAAGGTGAAATTTTTATTATGTTATCACAAGATATTGAGAGAATATTAAAAATACTATTATAGTTAACTGATGACCACTTTTGCCTGATACCTAACTCAATGTTTTGTGGTTTTCAACATGCTTTAGATCTAAGAGACACAGAGTATGGTGATGAGGATAGCAGATGCTGAGATCTGCCACTTTCCTAGTTTTGTGACTTTGTCAAATTGCTTAACCTCTCTGAGCCTCAGTTCCCTGCAGAGAATAATAGTCTCTTCCTCTCAGGGTTGTCATGAGGATTACAGGAGATAGTGTACCCCACTATCTATATTTGCTTAGCAAAGTACCTTGCACCTAGTGAATAGCAGGTATTCCTGCCCTTAGTTCATTTGAACTTCATCCTCAGAAAAACTTTGGAGCTTTTAGGAGCAGATGGAAGACCAGAAACTTGGTCTTAGGGTAGAATAGCTGTCACATCAGATGCATATATTCCTGCAATGGGGCTCTCAATTTATTTATACATAAATCCCAGAGCTGTTCAAAAGAACTTTCCTCTGGGACAGATAGAATTTTATTTCAAGACACTGACTTAAGATGTGCATTTTTGGTTAGTTTGTTTCCCAGGAAAGAACAAGAGAACTAGTTCAGCCAAACCTGAAGCAGATATCTATGTTAAGGTTGCTTTCAGGATGAGAGGGAGTGGTGCAAGCAATGTGTTTCTAGATATCCATGGTTTTGTGAATGCAAGGTGCAGATCCTTGGATGTTATGGAGCATCAGAAAAACAACACACAATGGAAGCATCTGGAAATGCACAGCTAGATCCTACAAAGGGCCTCCCCTCTGCTGCTCACATTCTAGGCCCTAAAGTAACTTCTTTGGACAATAGCTTTCTTGGTGAACTCAGAGGTCATTCTGCTTTTAATCTGTCAATCTCTGTCCCTCATTTCTTAAGAATCCAGCTCCTGAGATCCTCAGTGTGTGCAGTAGAGTTCAATGTTAGCAGAGGGTATCTTCCTGAGGTCTCACAAATTGACCAAACACTAAAATTCAGCTGCTCTCACACCTCACCAAGAGCTGCCCCGGCTGGTCAATGATGGAAACATCACTTGCCCAGCCCAGCCAAAGGTGTAGGCTCTCTCTATGTCATCCGCTTTAGAGACCATATGTCTTCCAAGAAGACAGATGTGGTTTCAACTGTGAAGATGACTTTTCTGAGACAGCTGTTTTCTGAGTCCTGAGGCATATTTTTTGGATCCCCTTAACTGGGGCAAATCCTTAGTCTTCTAGGACAGTTTGGCATTTTCAAAATAGGTCACTCAGAGCCAAGGACAGAGAACAAGGTGTGACATGGAGGAGGAAGAAGGACTGATTGTGGTCAAGTCCAAGGTGTGACTTTAAAGCAACGAATGTGAAATCTTGGCAAAGCTTACAAAGGGCACTAAAGGCTATCTTCCAGGAAAGGCCAAGCCTGGAGATGGCATGAGGAATGATAGCCTCTCCAGAGTGAGAGCATCGCTGGCTGCTCCAAGGACTCATTCTAAGTACAATGCTCCCTGGGCATTGTGATCTACACTGCTTAGACTGAAGCAGTTACTTATGTGTTACATTTTTTAAAAGAATATTGGTGGAGTGGGAGAGACCCCTACAACTACAACCTACTTACCCTTTTCTCCTACGATTTGGCCCAAGTGAATGAAAACAAGTGGGAAATGAAGAGGCGGTCTAAAGCCACGCTAAAACTGACCAGGAACTCTGGGGCCACTATTAGAGATTCTTCATTTACATACTCAGTTATTGACCATAAGAGAAAAGCATGAAATAAAAAGTGTAGTTAGTTAGGATGGAGGTTAAAAATTGCCTTCTAGAAGATACCTCACAAGGGGCTGGCAGTTTGGGGAACAGGTTGCTGGCCAAGTAATAGCTGTCATCTGACTGTCATTTCTGCCAGAGCTGGGATTCCAGTAAGTACAATTTTGTAAACATGTACACATTTAACTTCATAGCACATTCTCAAAACATTGTTGGCAATGAGGGGAAAAAAGGAGAAGCACGATTCAATCACCTCCCCCCCACACACTCCCCCCCACACACCTGGGCACATATCAGTATCCTAAAATAAATAAAGTACATTGCCCTGGGAATTGGAGAAGACAGGCCCTCTAATTATGTGAAAAGGCATTACCTCAGAGCCTAGGGCTCCTAGTTCTATGAACAGGAAGGAAGCAGACCCATGGCTCTATAAGAGCCATTTCCTCTCTGCTCTATTAATTTCAGAGATTAAATAAGCCACTCCTTTTGGGCCCAATACCCTAAGATAACAGCCATTGTGTTTGCAGCGACTCCTGCTAACTGAGTTAATCTCACTAGACTGGTGATGTTTTAGGCTTTTATTGTCAAATTCAACCAACCCATGGCTCTCATGGCCCTATCTATCATTGTCTTGGACTCACAGAACTACCACTAGAATCAAAATGCTAAATTTCAAACACTTGGATGATTTCTGGATTCCTAGGGGGGAAAGCAAAATTTGTCCAAAAAGTTGTAAAGAGGACACTAGGACTACAGAGTTGAAAGGGAACCCCTCTGTGTTCCCTACTCACTAGCTTCTTTCTTTTAGTCATATTAGGAAGTTAATGTAAGACATCTAGTGCTTTCCATTCTGGCTGGTTTCTATCCAAAGGAAAAGGAAGATTTTCTTTCCTCTCACCTTTCACCCTTTCCTCAATTAAAGGGGTTCAGTGCAGAAATCACTGGACTGAGAATCCAGATTGAGCCTTGGAGTATATTTCGAGCTCTTTCACAAACCCATGTGGGGCAGGAACAGCTCATTTTCTAGATCTTTTTCACATCACATTCAATTATATTTGGGTTAGACCCCTGCCATCAAGTTTGCATAGAGAATTTCAATAACACATCTTATATTCAACTTTAAGATTAGAAGCATTCAACACCCCCTCCCCCCATAGCCCATTTTCTGACCGATTCCTGGAGCTTTCTGGGCTCCTGGCGATTTCCCACCATGGCGAAATGGGGAAGCATGCTCTTGATTACAAGCCGACTTTTCCAGTCATCCATTGTTTGACCTGCAATTTTATTCTTGACTCTCCAAGGCGCTTCCCAAACGACCTAGACACAGGGCTTAGGGAGACAAAAAGTACACTGTCTTTCAGATATGAAGATGAGACCATTGACCCCGTGAATCACAGACTTACACTCTGAGGACAGGTTTGTGTGGAGTCAGCCACATTCCTTTTTCCGTCTCTCTCTCCACCCCAGAACCCTTGTTGAGCACCCCCACCCCCAGTGATGAAGGGCACTTCTGTGAGGCAGTTGGAGGGATGAAGTGGCAGTCTCTGGTCATGGGGCAGAGCAAGGTTTATTGGAGAACAGGGGGTGGGTGGAGGAGCAGCCTGATATTACTAAATAACACTAGGCACACAGATGAGGAATGTGGGCTGTAGGTCTCTCATTGCTTTTGAGTGGTATGCAATGGGACACAGGGAAGACTCTTCCATGGTCTGGGACACAGTTCCTTTGTATGAAGAATATGGTAGTTGGATCAAGTGATGGCTTAGGGCTCCTTCAGCTCTGTGAGAGTAAGTATTAGGACCCATAGAGGAGCAGATATCAACATGGCCCTGCTAGCGCCTAATCAAGTGTTCTGACCAATAGTTCAAAGCACAAAGTGACACTAGAAGGAAGCAATGGGTGCTGAAAGGAGCTCAAGAAACTCTAGTGAACTGGTTTACAGGAAACAAACTGAGCAGACTGTGACTATGGCTATTCCAATGTATGTGCTCTGTGATGGAGGAGCAGACATACAAACCCAGGTAAAGATGTCATTTTTGTTTTCCACAAGGTGGACATGCGATAAGAGCTCTGCTAAGACATTCTTATACAAGAGCAGCCTGTTTTAACATAGATCTTCTTAGCAGTATATTATGAGGCTCTAAAGTCTGAACTTCTATCTCTAGAAAGAATGCTTTTGTCCCATTCTCCCATTGAGTATAATTAAAATTTCTTGACCTTTTATATCAAACAAATAAAGAGTCTTAAAGGTAGAAAGAAGGCAGAGTGGAAAGGAACCTTGGAATTTGAGGAGTTCCTTGGGTTTTCTTTTGCCTCATATATTCCAGACTTATTACTAAAGAAACCAGGGCTGGGGTTGTGGCTTGGCAGTAGAGTGCTTGCCTAGTGTGTGTGAGGCCCTGGGTTCGATCCTCAGTACCACATAAAAATAAATAAATAAAATAAAGGTATTGGGCTGTGGTTGTGGCTCAGCAGTAGGGTGCTCACCTCGTATGTGCGGGACCCTAGTTTCGATCCTCAGCACCATATAAAAATAAATAAGTGAAATAAAGGTATTGTGTCCAACTACAACTAAAAAATAAATATTAAAAAAAGAAACCAGCAACTCAGAATGCCAGTAGGCACAGACAAAAATGTCTGCTCTTTCTAACCAGAGAACCAGGAAAGGGGTAACTTAGCAAGAAAGAAATTTTTTAGATAAAACTGTTCTAATTCAGCTGAACACCAGAGAAAACACTGCAGTCCCATTCCATCCCATCAGCAAAGACCAATCAGGGATTCTAGACTCTATCTCAACTTGGCAGTAATGAGGCACTTCTCCACATCTCTGCTAGGGTGGTTATCAGTAGATGCCCAGTGGTGACCCAGAATTTTCATCCTTGCCTGGTTGAAATGAGGAGCCCTACCCTTTCTGACATTAACAAAGGTTAAATGGGAGAACCCATACTTCTATATCCACCTGGCAAAAATAAGATGGTGCCCCTCTTTCCCTGCCAGAGGCAGTATAAGAAGAAGTCAGGTACAACAGAAGATTGAAATAAGATCCACTTTTATAACATAACATCCCGAAATGTCTTGATTTCAAGAGAAAAACACTTGTCATACCAAGAAACAGAAAGATTTAAAATGGAAAGAAAAATATTATCAACAGATGTGTCACCAAGATGACACACAGATGTTAGAATTATCTGACAAGGATTTTAAAACACTAATCATTTAAAAGCTTTAACCAACAATTACACCATGCTTTAAACACAAAATAGAGAATGTCTCAACAAAAAAATTACACACACATACACACACACACATATGAACCAAATAGAATTTTTAGAACTGAAAAACACAATATCTGAAACTTGATGCATGGGATAAAAAGGAACACAGAAAGGACAAGAGGGGAAAAAGTTAAGATGAAACAACAGAAATTACCCAACCTGAATGACAGAGAGAAAACAGGCCAGAAAAAAAGTGAACAGAGACTTGATGATATCTGGGTTATAAACAAAAGATCTCACAATCATGCCACTAAAATTCCAAAAGGAGAGGAGGGACACAGAATAGGAGTGAAAAAGTACTTAAAGAATTAATGACTGACAACTCCCCCAAATTTGGCAAAAGACATAAATGTGGAAATTCAAGAAGCTGAGTGAACCCCCCAAAGTATAAATGCAAAGAAATCCACTTAAAACAATATATCAAAATTTGTAGAGCACAGGTAAATGCATGCTAAGAGAGAAATTTATAACATGCTTACATTACACATGAGGAAAAGTTTAAAATCAGTAATCTAAACTCTCATTTAAAGCACTAACAAAAGAAGAGCAAAATAAATCCAAAAGCAAGAAGAAGGAAGGAATTAATAAAGAAGCAAAATAAATAATATTTAAAACAGAAATACAATAGAGAGAAACCCAATGGGAAAAGAGCAAGACAAAATTAATAAAATTGACAAACTAGTAATCTGACAATGAAAAAAAGACAAATACAAATGGCCAATATCTTGAATGACTAAGTGAATGTTACCACAGAACCTGCAGGTACAAAATGGATAAGAGGATGCTATGAAAAACTCTTCACAAAAATTTGGAAATTTAAATGGAATGAATTAATTATTCTAAAAGCACAAACTATCCAAATTATCCGATATCAAAAAATTGGAATATCCTGATATCACTTTGCACTCACTGGGATAAAAAAATACCACATTGCTGGCAGAAATGCAAAATGTTGCTGCTGTTGTGAAAAACAGTTTGGTGGTCTCTCAGAAAGTTGAAGAATTACCATTTGATTTCATAATTGCACTCCTAGACATATATGCCAAATAATTGCAAATGGGCATTCAAACAAATACTTCAAAGCAGATGTTCACAGCAGTAGTAGTCACAAAAATCAAAAGTGAAAACAATCTAAATTTTCATCAGGGGATAAATGGATAAACAACATTTTGGAATATCCATAAAGTGGAATATTAGTCAGTTATAAAAGGGAATGAAGTGTTGCTGGGCACAGTGGTGCACCTCTGTAATCCCAGCAGCTTGAGAGGGTGAGGCAAGAGGATCAAGTTCAAAGCCGGCATCAGCAACTTAGCGAGGCCCTCAGCAACTTGTCTCTAAATATAAATTTATAAATTTAAAAAAATCAATTAAGTAATTAATTAAAAGGGCTGGGGGTGTGGCTTGGTGAAGTGTCCCTGGGTTCAATCCTTGGTACCAAAAAAAAAAAAAAGGAATGAAGTATTGATATATGCTACAACATGGATGAATCTTGAAAACATGCCAAATGAAAGAAGTCAGTTATAAAAGGTTACATATTGTATTTTTTATATGAAATGTGTAGAAGAGGTAAATTCAAAAAGATGAAAAGCAGATTGGTGGTTGCCAGGGGCTAAGTGGAAGAGACATAGGAGAACTAATTGTTTAAAAATTGTTATGGTGTTTTATTTTGTGGTGATGCAAATATCTAGGAAGTAGATATGATTCCATAATATTGTGGATGTTCTCAATGTCACTTAATTGTTATACAAATTTTGTCTTTATAAAAAAAATAGTGCCAGGTGCGGTGGTGCATGCCTGTAATCCCAGAGACTTGGGAGGCTGAGGCAGGAGGATTGCGAGTTCAAAGCCAGCCTCAGCAGCAGCAAGACGCTAAGCAACTCAGTGAGATCCTGTCTCTAAATAAAATACAAAATAGAGCTGGGTATGTGGCTCAGTGGTTGAGTGCCCCTGAGTTCAATCCCCAGTACCCCTCACTCATCCATTGCTGGAGGAAATGTACAACTGTACAGCCATTGTGAAAAACAGCTGAGCAGTTTCTTAAAAAATAAAAAATGTAGCTACCAGCAACTGCACTGCTGGATGTTTATCCAGAGACATGAAAGTCATTATCTAAGATGTCACTTTGGGGGAAACTGGGTGAAGAGTACAGGGTTCTTTGAACTATGTTTGCAACTTCCTCTGAATATCATCATTTCCCAATGAGGACCTAACTGCTATTAAAAAAAAAAAAAAGAGTTCAGGATTCATATCCAGGGAGATCACTGATTCTTCTTTGTACTTCTGGGACATTTTCTACATAGCATTCTTTCTTCAAGCAATTTATACACATTTTGTACCCACCTTTTTTATTTTCTAAAATTGTCCCACCCAAATGTTCCCTATTTCAGGAGCCAAACATGAGACCTCAGCTGTGAACTGACTCCAATATTATGATCTAGAAACACCAAAATGAAGACAAAATGGCACATAATATACAGCATACCCAAATGAAGAAGGAAAAACAAGACCACAGATGTACCGCAGAGGCCATCATGAACTCCCTGGCCCAGGCAGGCCCAGCATCTCCTGTCTGTGGGGGATGGAGCACCAGATCTCATTTCAGGGCTGGCAACACAAAACCTATCAACATCAAACAAACTGCCTATTCAGCTCTAAAGAAAAAAGGCCAAAAAAAAAAAAAATGCCGCCTTGGCTTTTAAAGACTCAAGTCTATTGATTTCATGTCCTGCCCCTTTGTGGCCCCCAGAACCAAGGCAAAGAGAACAGGTGGGGGGTAGTGGCCAGAGCTTTCTGAACAAAGGCCCAATTCTCTGGCCAGAAGTAGCAGCCTATTTCCTCACTACCACAGTCAACATGTTTGGGTACTGGCTGGGCCCAGAGCTGGGAAGCGAGGGAAGGAAGATTTGTAGGGTTTGATGGCTGGATGCACACAGACCAGCAGGATGAGGATATTCCTATCCTCTAGATTTCCAGCCTGGATGGCAGGAGGAGGTATAGACTGCTGATAGGCAGAGAAAGCTGCAGGAGTATTAATAGACTCATTAACCCATTGTCACAATCATGACCACTTTGGAATCTAATTACAGCAGATCACCCTGCTCTACAAGGGATTAACTGTTACTAATTACTATCTGCTGTGAACACTCTTGGTATTATGCTAGGGTATGGATCAAATAGGTCACCTTGGGCCAGGGAACTGAACCTGGGAAGGGCAGGAAGAGTACAGGCTAGAGACAGGCAGGTCAAAGGTTAACAAGGTCAGACTTCTGGATGGCAGTATAGCTGGGGCTTTGGAGCCCAAGGAGGAAGGAGAGCTTGAGGCAGGAAGGTGAGCTTCTTAGTCATGAGTTACGGAGCTGCTTTAACTTTGAGACTTGATTTCCTCATGTGTAACATGCAAACTTCTGTACAGAAATGTAACACCTACCTTTGAGCACTCGCTATGAGAGACATTAGGCTTAGCTGTTTACATACAGCATCTCACTGGTTCTTTAATAAGCTATAAGATGAATAGGAAGAGCCTATTGTACACATGCTCCCTCTGTGCACCCTTTGACTTGGCAGGAGATATGTATTTAGTATTTGGCCCTACTTCTAGACTATCTACTATGTGAGGGAAGGGAGATGTCTTTTCTGTGACGGTAGGCCCACAGAGTATTCAGAGCCCCCAGTAGGGTCTTAGGAACTATCTGCTGAATGAGTCTATGGGGTAGATACAAGCATGGGTAAAGGGCTTCACCAAAAACTGATAGTCACCCAGCATGGAGTTTAGCAATACATAATACATTGTTCAATATTTCTGTGCATCTGGAAGGACTGTTGACACAATGTAACAGCTGCAAGGCATATAATTATAGTCTTATGCTAATAAATATATCAATATTCTAAAATATCACTTTTGTTTTGAAAAATTGACTTTAAAAAGCACCAAGTGATGTAGAGAAATTAGAACCCTCTCACTGGGGGGAATGTAAAACAGTAAGTACAGCTGTTATGAAAAATAGCAATTCCACTCCTGGGTATATTCTTAAGAGAATTGAAAACATGAATATACACAAAAACTTATACATGAATTTTCAAAGAAGCAATAGTCATAGTGACCCAAAATGGAAGCAAACCAAATGTCTATCAATGAATGAATGGATAAACAAAATGTGTTCTACTCCTATAATGGAATATCATTCAGCCTTAGAAAGGAAAGAAGTACCAACACATGCCACTATATGGATGAATGTTGCAAACATTGTGCTCAGTGATAGAAGTCAGCCACAAAGCAACACATATTATGATTCCATTTATTAAAACATCCAGAATACATAAATCCTCAGGGACTAAAAGTAGCTTAGTGCTTGCTTAGGACTAGGGGAGGCAGGGAGAATAAATACTGACTACTCATGGATATAGTGTTTCTTTTGAGGGTGATAAAATGTTATAGAATTAATTATGATGATGGCTGTACAACTCTGTGAATACATGAAAACATATTGGATGGTACATTTTCAATAGGTGGATTTATGATATGTAAATTATGTTCTAAAAAGTTGTTATCAACAAATTGTTATGACTTCTTACTGTAATTCAGGATTTCAGAAGGATGTTCCTTGTAGAGAAACAATGAAGCAATCTTTTTTAAGTTTCAGGAGGCAAACAATGTTTATATCCTCCACATTAAGCAAGATTATCTCCTTTCAAAATGGAACATCAACATGCCCTTTCTCTGTTTTGCTACTGACACAGCAGTGCTGGAAACCTTCCCCAGTGACCCACATGCTCTCCAAACGACTTCAACTATCTTAGGCTCTCTAGTTGATCCTACTTTTGGCAATGCTGCTGCTGCTCCCTAGAAATCTCCAATCTCTACACCTTGGGTTTCAGAATTTCTTCATGCTGTTGAGGTTACAAATGATACACCCGCACACACATCTGGGTATTAACTGGCACTCTGTGACAAATCAGCTCAGCTCAAGATCAGTACTTCCTGGCAAATAGAAGTGCTGCATGTTCCCACACAGTGGTTTCAGATGACAGAATGCTGCTTCAAAGAAGCAACTATCTAAACCAACAAGCTGGCTAGAAAACTTATTTGACTCTAAAGTGGAACAACATGTATTAGCCATCCATTATGGATTTGGAGACTTTTTTGAACTTGGGAACTCCATGAAATGAAGGCAGACCAAGATCATCTTAGAGCAATGATGACAACACTGGTCATCATGCTCCACTGAAGCTGAGAATTTTTGAGATCTCATTTCTTAAAAAAGAAACCAATTATTGGCCTTGTTTAGCATCATCTTTTCTGTGTCATAAACATCAGACACTTTTAGGATTTAAAGAGACCTTGGATTTGAAGTGGCAATCCAAACTGGAAGGCCAGGCTAACGATGCACTAGTTTCCCATGTGATAAATGTCAGCAAGCTTAATTTCTCTAAACTTTTCTGTAGCTGATTATCAAAGTTGGGGCTGTTACAAGGTGCTGGGAAACTATTCCAGTAGTGTATCATCCTGCTCATAAATAGGTATACGTAAATACAGACATACACATCCTCTCTCTCCTCCCTGCCTCCACTCCTAGAAAGCACTAAACACTAGAGACCCTGGGGGAAAGGGCTCCTCTTTTAACTTTCAGTTTCAGTAGGTATCTGGCCCTACTATTTGTCCATCAAACTGGGCTTGCTGCTCAATAGGTCCTCAGTAATTTCTATAGTTGACCAGCAAAAGAAGCAGGAACAGTAGCTGGGCTATTCTTTCCTGTCCCTACCCACTGCTCAGCCATGGCCCCAAAGGCCACAATGACTCCCCCTATCCTGGATATGATTTTTAAAAATCTAGACTTGTCATACAGGAGTAAAAAGGAATGCTGAGCAAGGAGGGAGAAAAATGTTGGAAACTGTTTGGTTTTGTAGCAATTTCAGCTAGCAATCACCTCAGTGTAGAAACAGTTTGTAAACATGCTACACTTGGGCCCAGACGCCAGTCATAACAGCAGGTGGAGGCAGGCAAGTGCAGCTTTGCGAAGTGTTTTTAGCTGATGGTCTAGAAGCAATAGCAGGCTGAATATGGGGCTGGGAGTCAAGAGACATGGGGTCAACTTCCATCCAAAAATTGCTTGACCCCTTTGAGCCTCATGTTACTCATTTGCTATATAAGGCTGATTCCCTTGCTCTCTCCCCTCACATGGTATATGTGAAGATAAAGTGAGACTTGAATCTGAAAGCCACTTGGACAGAGGGGTGCTGTGTGCATGAGAGGTGTTGGGCGAGGGTATCCCCTTTTTGTTCTCCCTCTCTTCCACAGTAAAGCTCAGTTAAGGTACTTGAATGTTAATATTGAAATAGAAAACTAGAGATTGTAGGGCCTAACCCCCTTTGGTACATATAGGGAAACTGAGGCAGAGGCCCAGGAGCACATAATAGCAATGGATGATGGGAGCTGACTTTAGAGTTATATTCAATGAATTCTAAGGCAGGGCATGAACCCAGAAGGCTGGACTTGAATACAGACCCTTGATGCAATGTTTCCTTGGGTCCACATTCTGAAAGCACTGGGCAGAAGAAGCCTAATAAATCTGCAAGGCAGCCTCTCAGGCTGCCCACTGCCTGCCTCTCCTCAAAGATGTGCCGGCATCATTGAGGTTTCAACCTCTCCTGCCAAGGCTCACAAGCAAGTTGCTTCATCTCTCTGAGTTTCACTTTCTCTCAATATACTAAAGAGCTTGGCCTGAAGGACCCTACAAGGCTAGCCAGCTGGCACAATCTCCACATTGGTGACTAGCTTTCCTCTACAGTCATCTACCTATTATGATTCCCCAGCCAGCGTGCTTCCTTTCACTGGCTGCTGGAAAGAACCTAGATTGGCTCCAGATTCCTAGTGGGGCTAGGTGGAGTTTGAGGTCCCCTCTTTCCACATCAAACCCAACACAAATGACACCACTCCCCAATTCTAAGTAAAGCAATCTCAGGGAATCACAGCCCTGCATCGTTAACTAGGACAATGCTCAAGAATTATTCATCAACCTCAGAACCCAAAGTATTCTAAAAACAAAGTGGGAAAAAACAAAGCCACAACTAAGAGAGAAAGAGATGTGGGCCATTGTCACTGGCACTGTGAGCATTATGAGGAGGTGGTCCCCATCTGATGACAGGAAAATGTGCTTTCAGTACTTAACATGATGAAATAATTTCTCTCCACTTTTGGAAATACTGCTCTGCAAATATTTTAGATATTATTTCCCAAATGAAAGAAAACAGTCAAGGCAGCTACCATCAGCTTGAAGGATATTTATCCATGGCAAGATATTTATCCATGGCAAGTTGGCAACAACAACTTTGGTTTCCAAAGAAAGTGGGAAAATTGCTGTGTATTTCAGAAATGGTTCCCAGACACTTCCCTTTGAGAACAGTCACCAAAATGCATGTAAGCAGGTGCTGAAAGTAAGTGTGAGTTTATAGGGAGCCATTCAGCGACATGACGTGATAAATAGGCAAGACCAATGTTTTACACACAGACAGCTTTGGGCTTCTTAAAGGGCTTGCAAGGGAAAACTGACATGAAGACTTTCACTAGGCTACCTTTGTTGATAGCAAGAGCTGATTTCCCAGTTAGAAGTATATAAATCTTTCTATTCCTATTGCCTGCTGAGTTCATCTATTTATCAAGCATGAAGTTCTAACCCTGTGCTCTAAATGAGCAAAAGAGAATCTGCTAAGTCCCAAGGAGACTGTAGATGCAAGTCACTTGACCTACAGCTTCAATCTATTCCCTCCCATAAGCCAGATGCTAATACCAAACAAGATACTTTTTCATTTCTTTTTATAAATATTTATTTTTCTAGTTATAGGTGGGCACAATATTTTTATTTTATTTTTTTTATTTTTATGTGGTGCTGAGGATCAAACCCAGTGCTAGGCAAGCACTCTACCACTGAGCCATGGCCCCAGCCCACAAGACATCTTTTCTTGTTCAAAACTCTCTTCCCTGAGTCAGAAGGAGAACATGCCATTGACTGGTGATTAGAACCAAGGAGGCCACATGTGCAGTGTGCTTCAACGTATTCCATCCTGCTCAGTGGCCCCTAGTCAGGTTGGTGCATCTGAGGAGACATCCTAAGTCAATCAGAAAGCCTGTAGGTCTAGCTTATCCTGAGCTTGATTTTGCCCATCATGTTTACTTCTTCTGGACTTAATTTCTTCTAGATCCAAACCACTACCACTTCTACCACTCCAAGAATCGTTCTTGCTCTAATTCCTTCAAGAATAAATACTTAACTTTACTTTTGGGTCGAATATAAACAAATTTCTGGGGTGGAAGGATTCAAATAGCTAGATCTTGAAAGGCATGTTATTTTGACACATTTCGCACCTACAGACTGACGGCTTTTTAATGGAATGTCATCTATTATCATTTCTTGGCCGTGGGCATAGTTGATTATGAATTCAAAAACACCCCAAATAAACACATTTGTACCAAGGCTTTGCAAATTTCATTCACCCAACAAAGCTGCCTATGTCATACTGGTTCCAGTACTTATCTTTTCTCTTTTTTTCTTATACAAAGCAAATATGAGAGTGTTATAGATAAGGCATAAGGAAAAGAGACAAACTTTCCATTCTGTATTGTGGCAAAGTAAGGTACAGTAAAATCCTGTTAGCTATGGAACTTCGATGCATAAAAAAAGACATTGTTTTAATAATGCTTATCTTTTAAAGTGGTTAAGAAACCCCTGGTGGTTTATGAAATTCATTTCATACTCATTGAAAAAATGGCCTAATGAGACAGTATTTATGCTGAGTTGCTTTCAGGTGGTGGAAGTTAGAAGGTGGGCCCCACATATCAGAAAGGCCAAAAGGGTCTCTGCTTTCTGTTAAAACATTTTTCAATACTCAAACCATTTTTCAACATACTCAGAAGAATCAAAATGAAATGAATCCAAAGCTTGGTTTTTGATATGCAGCAGACATGCTGCCTACATGGTTTTGCACCAACATTCACTAAAAATCCCTAAAGTTGGCATCTGGAACCTTGGGTTCAAGCCCCAGCTCAGGGAGGTCACTGGCTGCATGCCTTTAATTATGAGCCTCCTCATCACTTCAGTTTTTTTCTTACCTGGAGACCCCATTTGTCATATGACTGATGTGAAAACTAGGCACCATGCTTCGTGGGTGGCAAAAGGAGCACCTCAACCTTCCCGCCAAACAGGCCATGGCTTGTAGTGGAACCTGAGATGATGGTGCTCTCACTGGCAGGCCCAGCTCACTACTAAGTTACACTGAGATGGATATCAACCAACATTCCCTAGTTTGTTCTCAGTCTACCATTTTTCCATGCTACAGTTGGGCAGATGGGTCCAGGAACCAAATGTAACATTTGCCTTGTTAAATTCAGTCTTGAGCTCATCAAGATCTCTTTGGATCTCAATTTCATGCTAGAGAGAATTCCTCATTTTCTGGCACTATGTCAGAAGCAAATCTGGTTAGAGCAATTTCTCAATCTTCATTTAGATCACTGGGAAAAACGAAAGCAGGAGGGAGCCCCAGTACTTGCCTCTTAACTTCTCTAAGGGAAGACATTAAACCATTATCCATGACCTTTGGATTCAGTCCTTTAATTGGTTACACAACCACATAACTGAGCTGTAAATGAGGATTTCATGACAGATGCTTCCAAATGCTTTGCTGAGGTCCAAAGATGCCTTCCTGCTTTGCTCTGATCTACCTGCCTAGCTAACTTTTCCAATGAAAAAGGAAGCCATTCTAACAGAGCGAGCTACTCTGAATGAGCCTCCACTGGCTCTGAGGGATTCCCCACTCCTTTTGCTCCAGCTTTGGCTTTAGACTCATTTTTAACTGGCTTCCTTTTGTAAGCCCTCACTCACTATTCCTTTTTCCTGGAGCCACATCAAGCAAACCACAGGTACACAAGATATTCAGTTTAAGAAATTCCTTTGTGGAAATGTGGAAGTGCCTGCCCACTTGGTTTGGTTTTGCAGTTCTGTGTGAATTCTTCATGATCTGCACTGAAGGTTCCCAGTAGGTGCTCTCTTTCTTCCTCAGTGCCATGGTCTGTCATTCACTGTCTGCAGTGACCAGATAGCCCTCTCACAATCACTTCACCCATTAGAATCTTCTATCACTTTCAGGTTAAAGACCATTCCAGAGAAACACTCATATGATGCTTATACAGGGGGGAGGAATTCAAGAAATACCATGGAGGACAAGTCAAGGGGTCCAAATGAGTAGTCACTGAACCAAAAGACATCTCACATGATTTCTCAAAAGTCCTTGAGTAGGTTGGAGAGGTAATTTGATCATCCACAGGAACTAGAAATATTCCTGTGTAAGTAGTACTGGCAAGTGAACACCTCAGACGTTTCAAAGTCAGGTTTGTGATGAGTCAGGTACTTAGAGGAGTGTTGTGAGTGGAATATAAAAGTATTCTTCTTACCTTACAAACAAACTCATAAGTCTATCTGAGAGAAAGAACAAGCAAGAGAGAATGAAAGTTGGCTATGGAATCAAATTAGTTGGGGAAGTTGTCACAACACTATAAAGGCTTGAGACAAAGTTCATCAGTCCATGTGGAGTCCATGGGTCTAAGCTTGAGATGGCAACAAGATGTACAGCTGGAGCAGTGGAAGAACAGGCCAGAGGAATACAAAAGGTTATGGACAGGCAGGGAGGTGGCCAAGGATGGGAACCCATCTTAAAGGACGCAAGAGGGAAGCAGCCAATGGAAGTGAAGAAGTAGACTGCAACATCTGTATGGCTGGCTGAGGGTTAGGAGATGTCAGGAAGGTGACGGGTGCTGGGTGAGGGCACAGTGCAAGGAGGATTGGGGAAAGCTCACTTGACCCACAGTTAATAATGGGTTAGTGGAGAAAACAGAAATCATTCCCTCTTACACTCATGGTTATTTTGATGACTTTTGTTGTCAGGCCATGAGTTTCAAGGCTCCACACATTGATTTTAACTAAAAGTATCAATCAGACTCCCATCCTAGTATTGTCCATATGCTGACACTAGGCTTTTTCCTAATCAGTGTCTGATTCCTTCTATGAAAATCCGTATAATCACACTATACCATTTTACTTTCAGAACATTTTGTGTAGCACTTTTAAATCCTCGACTTCTAATATGGTTCTAGATCATATGGTTTTAATTACTGAATTTTTATTCCCTAAATTTGACTAAAAATAAAGTGATTTGCAAAACCAATGGGCCAGTTAAACAAGGTGGTTGCAATTCACTGGCAGCCTGCCTGCTTTTCCTGTCAATAAGTTCAGTTTCTGCTCCACAGCTCTCAACAAGTAGCTTGCTGATACCTGGGAAAGAAGGGAATAGGCCAGAGAAAAAGGTCTGCGGGCTGGGTGTGGTGGCACATGCCTGTAATCCCAGCAGCTCCAGAAGCTGAGGCAGCAGGATCACGAGTTCAAAGCCAGCCTCAGCAGTTTAGCAAAGCACTAAGCAACTCAGTGAGACCCTGTCTCTAAATAAAATACAAAAAGGGCTGGGATGTGGCTCAGTGGTTAAGCGCCTCTGAATTCAAACCCCAGTACAAAAAAAAAAAAAAAAGTCTACAGCAAAGGGGCCCACTGGGAACATTTGTGAGGCAATGTTGAGATTGGGGCAGTGCTGGGTGTGGTGACAGCATCCCAGAGGTATGACAGACAGCATCTAAACAACCTCTGCTCTACCTCGTACATATGTCCTCTCCTCAACCCAAGGCTCAGCCAGAGCTCCTCCTACTACTTCAGAGGCCAAATCCAAGAGACACCATGCATACCAAAGGCTAAAATGGCTTTGCAACTGCCAAGATGGCTCCTAGGCACAGGCAGTGGTAGCAAAGCACTTACCCAGCAAGGCAACAATTCATCATTTTCTGTAAACCTGGTGTTGTCCCAGCTCAGACCCAAGAATTGGGGTCAGAGTTATCAGTGCTGATAACATTGCAAGGGGCAGGGGCAGATATGATTTACAGCCAGCTCCTTAGAGCCTCAAAACCTCTTTGAAACAAATGAGCTCAGGGTTCTACCCCAGAGGAAGGAACTTTGAGGAGGGTGATGGGGCACTGCTCAGGCCAAGTCATACCCAGCTAGCACATTGCTATCTCTGACTTTTTTCCAGGGTGAAGGTACTCCTCACTTTTAGAACAGAGGGCCCTGTCCTGACTCTTGGAGTTTTCTTGAACTTGACATGTTGCCTGCAGGAGAAGATTCAGACTACACCATCCTGTGAGGCAGTGTAGCCACCAATCATGGAATCTGACACCCAGTAGTCTGAATTCAAATCTTAGCTTTGCTACTGATTAGCTGTATGGCTTTGGACAAAGTAACTCAACCTCTCTCCTTTTCTGTTTCCTCAACTGTGAAAGAGAGATGCTACTAACAGAATCTGCCTCATTGGGCTGTGGTGACAATCAAAGGTATGATATCTCTAATGTTCGTAGAACAGTTGCTAGTACATGGTAAACCCCACCAAATAGTGGCTGGTGGCACCCTCTTCCCCAGGGCCTCCATTTGAGTCCTGGGAGCAGGTATCTTGGCCCCATGACCACAGCTACTGTTTGGAATGCAATTTTGTCCACAAAGCAATGTGGATTGTTTTTCTGTTCTGTCTCTCCTGACTACAATAAGAGCCCTATGCTGAATGCCCCATTCCTAGAAGAAGGCCTGGCATGTGACAGGAACACAGTGATAGTGGGTACAGGAATTCCCCCCTTGTAGTGCATGACTCTGGAAAGAGTGCCAACATTAAAATAATACTTACTTCAGGGCTAGGGATATAGCTCAGTTGTTAGAGTGCTTGCCTCACATGCACAAGCCCTGGGTTCTAATCTGTAGTACACCACACACAAACACACAAAATACTTGCTTCAGTGCAAATACAGTTGGGTGTCTGAGAGCAAAACACACGTAAAAAGATGTGAACTTGCATCAGATATCCTACTAGGAGAGTGACAGGAGCTGGCCCAGGAGTCAAAAGGTGAACTTTGGGAGACTCTGCACGCACCATTTCTACCTCCATTATAGGAGCCAATTTCTCTAGCTTAAAATGTTCATTGTAAACCACACCCTGCAAAAAACATGTGAAACTTATATTTAAAAAGACATTTTGGAAAACAGGTACATTTTGACAGGAGCCGTCTGAAACTGCCACAGGCATAAACACACATAAATTGATACTATTTGGTTTGCATCTGAGAGCCACAGGCAGCTCAGGCAGCTATAGCCAACTATTTTATCTGAAGTGCATCTGTCATGCTGTACCCAAGAAAATGAACCTGGACTAGTCAAGTGGATAGATACTAATTTTACTACCTTTGCTTCCAGAAGCTATATCTCATTTTGGCAGCAATGGTCCCATCCCTGACTCCTTATCACCTTGGAGTTATCACTACATTGATGTCCCAGAGCTCCCCAAGCCCTTCATGTCATATCTCTCCTTCAAAACCTTTTGCAGACATGGAGTACTTAGCAGGAGCAAGCTTCCCCACGAGACCAAAACTGATCAGACAGGCAGGTCTATGATCACTTGCCTTCAGGCTTTTAGCCCTCCCTTCTCCCATGTCTGGAAGTCGAGGATGGCCTGTCTCTGTCTACCTGATGCTGGGCAGCCAGCCAGCTACACGCCTATGCAATCGCATAGGGTTTTGAGAAGAGGAAATGTCATATTCCTGAGCTGGTGCATGAAGCACAGTAATGCTGACTCCCTGGCAAGGAAAGGTGTGGGGCCCCACTGATTGTGCCCATGTTTTACCACAACCAACACCATCCAAGAGAAGTTGAATCCCACGTAAGGATAACATCAAACCAATAGCTCAGTACCTCACCCAAAGTCTCCACAGAGCACCTTAAGGTCAGAGTCAGCTTATAGGCATGTCCTTGCTTTTGGGACACCCCTATGGCAGCCCCACACAAAAGGTTATCCAGTCCCTTCCAGGACTGTGGGCACTTACAACCATATCCCACTTCCCCATAGTTATGAGTTCTCTCACTTGCTGTTACTTATGCTAACATACAACTGAGAAAGGAAATATAATGGAGAATGGAAAGCAACCTATATAAGAAGCTTGTAGACCAGCAAGATAGCAAAGATGCATTTGAAACACCTCATGCAACCAAATGCCAATGGCTAAGCAAACCATCACCCCAGGACTTACTCCCCCATGTTGGCCCTGCAAATTGAGCTACTCAGCGCTTCCATTTGCAGACATAAACATCCACTTATGAGTTCTAAAAACACTATCTAAGCCAACATTTGGACTCAAGTAATGCTAACAGGACTGCATAATCAGTAAACTCCCTTTTCCGCTCTGTGCTTTTACAATATTCTCAGAGAAGAATGCACAAGAGTCTTACAGATAAAAACTGACATGGAACTAAGTTACTAGTACATAGAAATATTGGATTTTGAGTAAAATATATTTCATTCTGCAGATAAAGAGAACAGAGATTTTTTTTTCCTTATCTGAAAACAGAACCTTGTGCAGAATTGCTGAAATGGAAGTAATTATCAAGAACTGAGAGCATACATCAAGAAAAAACCTGTTCTTCCCTTGTTCTGAAACTTTGTAGATGAAAAAAAAAAACAATACAGAGCAAATGAAATGAACTTGGACCACAAGGATCATTTGGTTACTTTCCCCTGAAACCCATATGATGTTTCACATCTTTCTCAGATACAGTGTAGTTTATCCCACCAACATTTTGATAAGAGCAGCTCCCTACCACCTCCAATCATCCTTTCCTACTATTGCCCTGGTAAATGTCAACAGGCAGCTCTTGTGTTGGGGGGGGGGCGCTCTGAATTAAAGTGTTCCTGTAGCACTTGATGATTTCTCTGTTGTAAACACTCTCACTGTGAACTATTTCAAGCTACCAAAATGATGTCAACCATCTTGCAAAATTTCTAAAAATGTAACAATTGGCTTTCAGGAACCAGTATGAACCAGCTTAGCCCATCTCCATCCATCTCCTGTCTATGTGCTTCCTATGCTTTCTACTCTGGGGTCATAGAGATGGCAAAGACATAAATTACCAAAGAATAAGGCTGACAGTTATAATAGTCGACATATGCATGCTGCCCTTTGATTTATAAACTGTCATCTAGAAATAGTTATTGTAGTTAACCTTTTTGAAAGTGCTAACGTGCTGCTGGGATGTTTTACAAGCATTATCCCACGTAATTGTCATGTCAACAGTAGAAGATAGATACCATTAGCACTTCCATTTTACAGAGGAGAAAACTGATGTTCAAAGAGGCTTAGTAAGTGATCAAAGCCACCTACTTCATAAGTGGGGGAGCCAGGAGTGGAACTTAAGCCCCCTGGTTTGTGCTTGGCAGTAAGAAGGAAGCACAGTAGAAGAAAATGGTATAAGGATAATAGTTGGACTATTGGGAAAAATCCCAATCAAGCCAATGGGTTTCAATATTGTCTTAGCAGTTTCCCTTATCCTACAATTCATGGATAGAATTATGGGGTGGGGGTGGAATTACATTTCTATTTTCACTTACCTCTAACTGAAAATTTAGTACTTCTTCAATTATGAATGTTGGCAACAAACCACAGAAATATTTACAGAACCCCTGACTTTGTCACCAAGAGAAAGCACAGATATTTTTACTTTTTATTACAGTCATAGCAGGAATCTTCAAATATCACTACCTTGAAATTACAGTAATTATAAGACCTATTGCTAGATCTTATTTAATGTGTTAAGCACATAAATTAATATCTCACAGGATTGTTACAACAAAACCACTTTGATTTAATTAGTATTCTTTCTGATCCCATTGCTTTATTTTATGCATTTGAAACATTTGTTTTCCGGAGAAGGGAGTCCAAAAATTTCCTAAGAGAGTCAAGGGTATCCACGACATTTTATCCTTCCCAATTAATTTCTCCAGCACCTAGGACTGATCCAATTCCATTCCTAAAGGCCTCAGGACCAACTCAGCACCAGAGAGCCCTGAATCAACCCACTGCAAATGTCAGAAGGATCCTCTAACCTCCAGCCTCCCCTGTTTCCTCTTCAGGGATGATGAACTTTTTCATGGAAAGTGAGGTTCTCCTGAGACAGAAAGATAAAGATGGCATGCTTGTTTATTTAGTATGGCTGGGCTCATTCACACAGAGGCCAAACCCATGGCCTCTAATTGTTGATGGGCCCTCCAGCATTTTCCCCCAGTGAGAAAGCTTGATACCCATGAGTCAGTCCTTCCTGAGAAATGGTCAAGGAGCTTTCAGAGATGAAAAAGTAGAGGGGGGAAAATGAGGGAGGGGCAGGGGACAGTGTGAGTCAGACCCCCAACCACTCTTCCAGGGCATCCTAGGAGACCAGTTCAATGGAAAAGGGGAACTATCCTGCCCTTCTGGGGCTGAATCATGCCAGGGTGGCTCTGTTCCTCTCTGTCTGTGTTTCCCTTGGTGAGGCTTTTATTTTAGGCCAAAATGAAGGGCCCTGAACCCAGCAAGTGTCTACCACAGAGAAACTCTGGAACAAGTGGGTTATTATCTTGATGGAAAAGTACTAATATAGTGTGGATCTTCCAAGGGCCATAGAACCCATCTCTTCTTGGCTAGAGTATCAAGGAGTCCCAAGCCCAGCGCCACCTGTATTTTAACAGATTAAGGAAATGAAGCTGCAGTTCAGACTGTTCCACTTCTACTTCAGACTGGAGGTTCTTTGAAGTGGTAGGGGCAAGGACAGTGCACCTTGCCTTCCTAACTTGCACCCACTGAGTCTAATTTTCTGAGAAAGAATTCCTTTTCTTCTTACCAACTCTGCCATTCCCTGGCCATGTGATAGAAAGCAAGAATTTTACCATTTCTGTGCCTAAGTATCCTTCTTTATTAAATGGAGGCAATAATATATTTTATCCATCAGGTGCTGCTGCAAGGGTTTAAAAGAAGACATTGTAAAGTCTGGAGCACCATCTCTGATGCAGAGGGTGAACGCATTAGCTAAGGATCAGCTGTTGTCATAGCTCTTCTCAACATGAAACAAAAGGCACCCGGCATGCACGCTTGATAAGGAGTGCAGGCTTGGTAAATATCCAGGAACTTTCTCTTCCTTCTCATCCTGCCCCTGCATCTTATCAGTTTAAACCCAAGGATGGTCACAAGGGACTGTACCAATGCATATTCAGAAAAGGAAGGCTGACAATGTCTGTGCAGGAGTGGGTTGATAGCCTTCTGGGTCTCATGCCTGCTGTACTCCCCCTCAATATCAAATCCAATGCCCAAAACACTTTCTTCACTAGGCAGGAAAGACTCCATTAGTACTGTTAGTGTAAGCTCTAAGATGCAGAGAGGAAAGGCTTGATATCAGTATCTGCAACCCGCTCCTTTTTAAAGTCAAGGGCAAGGATAAGGCCCCAGAGCTTGGCTCTTATCCTTGGAATCCAGTGCTGGAGTGTCCCTCATATACCACTTCATGTTAGCCACATCCTGCATAAGGAGGAACCTGAGCCCTGGGAATGGGAGAAGCTGAAACAACTCTGGCAGAACTGGCCCTAGGACAGAAGTCTCCTGTGTTGAGAGCCACAGCCGAAGGGGCCCCAGCAAACTTCCAGCTGCCAGCAAACTTCCAGCTGCCGGCTGATGATTGGCTCACAGCGGCCCCAGCAACATCTAGCTGATTGGCTCCTCTGCGGTGATGCTCATTGGGCTGTTTCCCTGCCCTTTCAGACCACGGAGCTGCTCATTGGGGGACTTTTTTGGCTCCGCCCACGTGACCCAGCCAATCGGCCTCAAGAGCAGGAGGATTGTGGGAGGTGGAGAGAAGCTTGTGGGGGAGAGAGAGGCTTGTGGAAAGCCGGTGGTGGCAGTTGAGGCTCTGAGGGTTTTTCCTGAGAGGCTGTTTTGTTTGGTGTGTGTGGTTCTAAAAATAAAGTTAGTTTCTTTTGACAAGTGGCTCCTGATTGTGCCCAGCCAGACTGCGGCACTCCTGGCTCTAGGTCTCTCACTCTTTTGGCTCCCCAAAAGAGTCTAGCAGTCTCCAGACACTTTCTGAACACACCCCTAAGAGAATCAGAGGAATGCCCAGCACACTGTCTACCAGGAAACCTTTGTGGGATAAAGAATTCTCTGATGAGATGTGATACTAACCAAGTTGCTTCTCCACCCTGCTTCTCTCTGATCAACCTTTATAGAAATGATAAGAAAGACAAGAATTATATAAAAAACAGTTAATTGCTCAAAAGGTAGAAAATTCAACTGCCTTCTCTTTCCACTTATTCTAAGTTATAGGTCAAGTACATCTGGTCTCATTGCTATGAGTTCCCAGATCCAGGCAAGTACATGACCACATAGTTGCACTACAAGGCTTAGGGGTGGGCACCCAGAAAAATGGCCCATTCATTCACCAGGGACTTCTGGATCTTCCTAAAGATACCCAGGGGCTCTGGACACTTGGCCATCTCTTACATTTCCTCAGCCACCTGCAGCTGTCAGCGTCCCTTTCAAAGGAAGTCAGTTTGACTTCTGAGGTCCCCCTATTCCAAATGCATCTCCATCTCCCATACTCAGTCTTTCTTTCATAAATCACCCCTACCTTTAATCATGTTTAATAATATACCCCCAGAATCAAGTCTAAAGTTATTTCTGGATCCAGCCCAATGCCTACTTTACTGCAGAACATGTGTGAAAAACCAGAACTTCTACCAATCCTCTAGGGAGCAGGGATCGTTAAAAAAATTGCACAACTCAATAAGTGACACTTATGCTTTACGAGCCAAGCATTTTACTACTGAATGTTTACCTAAAATATATGGAAAGTATATGTCATACAAACACCAGTATACCTAAATTGATGGCAGTTGTATTTATAGTTTCCAAGTAAATTGGAAATAATCCAAATGCCCATCAATAGGTGAATGGCTAAACTGTGGCATCATTGACACAATATAATACTTCTTAGCAATAGAAAGCAATGAATAATTGATATGTGTACAAAACATGAATGGGTCTCAGCCATTACACTGAATAAAGAAAAAAGAATCCCAATTTTATGGCTCCATTTATACAAAACTCTGGAGCATTGCAAACTGTATACCAGTGCTTGCCTGAAAATAACAGACAGGGGCCAGAGGGAAGAACCATCAAGCGTCATAGGAAAATTTCGGGCTGATGAGTATATTTTTTATCTTGACTGTGGTGATAGTGTACACATGTGTCAAAACTGATCAAATTTTACTTTAATATCTGTGGTTTCTTGTGCCTCAATTATACCTCACTAAAGCTATAACATAATTATAGTTACACAGCTGCTTGTCTCTTAAAAAATTTAATTGGTTTTTTAAAAATATATGATAGTGGAATGTATTACATTTCTTATTACACATATAGAGCACAATTTTTCATATCTCTGGTTGTATATAAAGTATGTTCACACCAATTTGTGCCTTCATGCATGTACTTTGGATAAGCTGCTCGTCTTTTTGCTGATATCCCTGAACCTCATATGACACCATATATGGTACCAACATTCTTCACTCATTGCTCTATTGGCCCTGTGTTCTCTTAGCTTTCTGGATGAGAACCTCCAAAATACTTTCATTTGCACTTCTGGAGAGCTCCTAAGAAGACAATGGTCTAGAGAGAAGCAGTTTATGAGGGAAACTGCACTTTACAAAGATCACTTTGCTATAGCATGGAGGCACAGGCCTCTAATCCCAGCTACTCAGGTGGTTGAGGTTTGAGGATGGCAAGTTTGAGCCCATTCTGGCAACTTACTGAGACCATGTCTTAAAATTAAAGGGATTGGGATGTGGCTTAGTGGTAGAGCACTTGCCTAGCATGCATGAGGCCCTGGGTTTGATCCTCAGCACCACCAAAAACAAAAATAAAACATTAACAACAAAAACAACCTACAGTCATTTGCAATACCTTTAACTAAGATTAAATGCATACAAGAAGCCTTGCATCCTGGACCTTCCACTGTTACCTTTTCTTTCCCACCATAATATGCAGCCAATCCATTCAGAAGTAAGACAGAAAATGCCATGCATGCTCCAAAGGTAGCTCTCAGGATGACAGGCCTGCCTTGTTCATCATGCCATGTTGGCAAAGGGCAGCTAATGTCAGCATGATTAGGCTCTCTGTGCTGCGCACTATTAAGCTGAAGTTGAGACTGCCCCTCCTCCTCGGGGTCACAGACAGGATTGCTGATCTCCAAATTTTCATAAACTCAGTCATAAAATCTTTCCAAACCTGCAAAATTCACAAAACAAAAAATAAATCTTTTTTTTTTTTTGTGCCAAAGATTGAACTAAGAGGTGCTTAAGCACTGAGCCACATTCCTAGCTCCTTTTTTTATTTTGAGACAGGGTCTTGCCAAGTTCCTTAGGGGCCTCGCTAAGGTGCTGAGGCTGGCTTTGAACTCCACATCCTCCTGTCTCAACCTCCTGAGCCACTGGGATTACAGGTATGTGCCATCATGTCTGGAAAAATAAACCATTTTAATGTGTACAATTCAGGGGCATTTAGTATGTTAAAAGTGCTGTGCAAACACAGTTTCTAGCTAGTTCCAAAGCATTTTCAATACCTTAGAAAGAAACTCTGTATCCATTAGCAGTTACTCTTCATGCTCCACTTTTTAACCCAGCCCCTGGCAGTTCATTTTTCTCTCTTCCTATGAATTTACTGGTTTGGGACATTTCATATAAACGGAATCACACTCCTGGAGGCCAGAATTCTGAAATCCAAGCATTGGCAGAGCTTCCTTGTGAAGGCTTTGAGGCCTCCAGGGCTCCGTGGTTGTCTCCTAGCTTCTGGTTGTTTCTAGAAATCCTTGATATTTCTTGCCTTATAGATTTTCACTTCAATCTCTGCCTTGGTCTTCACATACCCTTCTGCCTGTGTATCTTTTTGTGTCCAAATTTCTCTTTTATAAGGATCCTGCTAGTCATAGTGAATTAGGGTTCATCCTAATAACCTTCTTGTAACTTGATTACATCTGCAAAAACCTTATTCCCCAGTAAAGTCTCATTCATGGATTCTGGGAGTTAGGATTGAAACACATCTTTTTTTCTCGGGGTAGGGGGAGGTGGGGGTCAAAATTAAACACACCAACACCATTCAAGTCTCTGAAGTAAATACCCAGAACAGTTGTTGATGACAGTATTTCTATCATGGATTCAACTCCACATCTCTGTCCTGGTGAAACACCAGTCAGGCCTGTCTTTGGAGTAATAGCCATCTGTTGATTCTGCCTCTCAACCATCTGTCAGGTCTGTCTCCTTCTACTGCCCTGGCTGATCTTCCTCACCACTCCCCTGGATTCCTGCCACAGCCTGCTCCCAGGGGAACTTCTCTGCCTCCAGTCTCTGCTTTCCAATTTGTCCTCGGTAGAGCAGTCAGAACAACCTTTCCAAAACATTGATCTCACCAACTTCCTGGCTCAAATACATGATGGCTCCCTACTCCCTCCAGAAAAAGTTCCAAAGCATGGCCTTCAGAGTACTTCACATGTGCTAGTCCTTCTCTGCCATGGTCATGGTGTTCAGTCTTCTGGACACCCTGCTGCTCCCAAACTCATTAGATCAGGGCCTAAGCAAAGCCCTAGATGCTTGAAGGTGATGGCATCTTCCTGTTGCTAAGTGATCTCTGAGCCATATGTATCCCTCTACCATCCCTTCACCCAATATCACTTAGTTTTCACCTTTTTGGCCTCTGTCCATCCATTGAGAGCTTACTTGGGGGCTGGGACTTGCAGCTCAGCAAGAGAGGTGAACTTCTGGCATATGTCAGAGGGTGTTAGATTCTCAAAGAAAAGGTCTTGAAGATGATAAAGCTTCAATTGACCATAAGCTCCTACAGTGCAGAAAGCACTCCTGACTTACAATTCACACTCGGTACTTAGTACAGTACCTCATAAATAGCAGGTGCTCTGGAAATGCTTGAGCAATCCATTCTGACTGTGGAGCCCTGAGAAACTTTTAGAGAAGTTGTGCCGTCCAAGTGGAACCCTAATGAATGAATGAGATTTTGACAGGGGAAGAAAACACAGTGGGAGATGCAGTGGTGGGCTCAAAGGAACTGCTTTATAGGAATTAATTTTCTAGAAACAATTATATTAAAAGTAGAAACAATTATATTAAAAGTTTTTAAGCAGTATCTCTAGTAAACAGAAATGTCCCGTAAGAGTTCTTGGGGGCGGGGTAGTATTCTATAGTTGTTTTGTTTTCATAGTTCATTGGCATTATATTTATTTATTGGTCTGTCTCTTCCACTAACTTTGAAGTTCTGTGATGACAGCATATTTCTCATTACACATACACATTGTATCAAGTACTTAGGAAATACATTATTGTGCCCACACTGAAAATACCCTAGTGTAACTATTATTATCACTGGCAGTCTTCTTACTAAATATACCAATGCTGCCTGTTTTTTTTTAAATCCCTACTGATGGAGTAAGAAAAAAGGAACACTTACAAAAATTAATGTTTATATGGGCCTTTAGAAAGCTACTGGATTCTTGGGGCTGGGGATATAGCTCAGTTGGTAGAGTGTACAACCCTCACGTGAACAAGGCCCTGGGTTCAATCCCCAGCACCTCACAAAAAGAAAAAAAAAGAAAGAAAGAAAAGAAAGAAAGCTACTGGATTATTGAAACTTCCTCTTTCTCCTCCCCTTTCTCCTCCTCCTCCTTCTTCTCTATTCTCCTCTAAGAGTACTTGGAGATGAGGTGGTGGAAGGTAAGCTGCAGCCAGGATCACAAAATGTTCTGGATGTTAGGCACATAAGCTTGACTTTCCATCTCTGTGTGCTGGAACCTGGCAAAGCCAGGACTGTGTCATAGGACAATCCCATATGAGGTTCATAAAGAGATGGGAAATAACCATTATAACCTGGAGCAACAGCCTAGACTGAAGGCAAGGGTCACCGATGTAGGGGGTAACCAAATAACCACAGGGTGGTGATTTTGCAAAGGAGAAGATAAGAAAGAAAATTAGCTGCCTCATAAAAGAGCAAGTTCTCAGTCCCTGGAAATATATATCCAAGTATATGCCAGGAAGTTCCCTTAACAGACACACTGAAAACAGAATTCAGGCAACAAACTGAGGTTAGGCTACATGACTTGATGATTCTATCTAACACAGACATTTCATGACCACAGCTTCTAAACTGCTGGAGAATTATTAGAACTGAAAAAACAGTTGATGAAGTATGTAAAGTGTTAATAATTTCATATTGTCTATCATGTGTGTGTCAACTTTATTGAAATTTGGGTTGGAGTGGTCAGGGAAGAAGATTAATTGAGTTTTATACACATTGAGTTGAAGACAAAAGAGGGCTAGCCATGTATGCAGTGGAATTGACAGTCCCAAATTTTGTCAGATACTCAAATGATAGGTTGGAGATCCACATTTGAGATTCACTGATATATTTCATATGCTAAACAACCATGGATGTGATGTGCACAATAGGAAATAAAACCCCATCTACAAAAGGAACAAATAAGATAATATCCTTCGGAATAAACATGGCAAGCAATGCATACAATTTCCATAAAGAAAATTCTACATATACCTTATATACAATCAGAGATATAATAAATTATTGTATAATGGTGTATTAAGAATTGTAATGCAAAAATAAATAAATAAATAAATGAAAATTCTGAAACTCCTGAAAGACTCAAAGGTATGTGAGAACAAGTGGAAAGGATCTCTTGCTCTTGAATAAGATGACTCAACATCATCAAGATGTCAATTTTCTATAACAAATTATAAATATCAATAAATCCAATAAAATACCAACAAGCTTTTTTAATATTGCTAGATAGTTTGGTATAAAATTTTACATGCAAAAAGTTAACACAGAAGAATAGATAAGAGAATAGACAAGAGAACACATTAAAGAACACTTTTGGTTCTAACCAAGGTAGCGTAGCACCATTTCATCCAGGTGCTTCCTCTTACAACTAAAACACCAGGACACATTGCAATGTAATATCCTTAACAATATTGAACTACAAATTTACAAATGGTTAAGATGGTGAATTTTATGACACATATATATCATATATCATATCATATATATCATATATAATATATTACATATATAATATATTGCATATATAACATATTACATATATGTAATTCCATATATGTATTACATATGCATCACATATTAATATCATATGTAACATATATTACATATGCATCACATATATTAATATCATATATTACATAATCATATATTACATATATTATATATATGACATATATATGCCATAAAATGACATATGTCATAAAATGTTATATATATATATGTATATATATTCCAATTAAATATTTTTAAAAGCAAAGTACAGTACAAAGAAAAACCAAGTCATAATTAACAAACCAGCAAAGGAAGACTCTTGAAGATAGAAACAAAAGGTGAAAAACCTAGGGTCCTAAACTTGAGAACAACACAATATTGAGTTCCCTGGGTTTCCTTATTGATTTCCAAATATTTTCAGAAGGGTACTGTAGAAACATCCAATCTAGAAGAGGTAAAGAAAATAAAAAAGCAGGCAGAAAACTAGTAAAGGCATAATTAAACTCAATACCATTAATCAAATGAATGTAACCAACATCAATAGAATACTTCTTCCAATGATTGCAGATACACATACTTCTTAAGCTCACATGGAATATTCACCAACATACATCACATTCTGCATCATAAAACACACTTTAACAAGTTTAATAGAATAGAAATTATACAATGTTTCCTCTCAGACCACAATAGAATTATACTAAAAATCAACAACAGAAAGATAACTGCAAAATCCCCAAATTCATGGAGATTAAACAATACATTTCTCACTAATGTGTTAGAAATATGGGCCAAAGAAGAAATCTTAAGAAAAAGTTTAAACATATTTTGAACTAAATAAAAATGAAAATACAACTTGTCAAACTTTGTGGGATGTGGTAAAAGCAAGGGTTAGAGGGAAATTTACCATATTGAATATATAGGAAAAGAAGTAACATACAAAATCAACAATCTACATTTCTGCCTTAGGAAAATTAAAAAAAAATTAAAAAGAGTAGGTTAAATCCAAAGTAAAGCAGGAGAAAATAAATAGTAATTGAGGCAAGAAAAATCAAGTGGGATAAACAGAGAAAAATCAATGAAATCAAAAGCAGATTAATAAAAATTAAAAGCCTCTAGCCAGGATAAGGGAAAAATAGAGAGAAGCCATATTGCCAAAATGAGAAATAAAAGAGGAGACATCACTACAGAATCTGTGGAGACTGGGGCTGGAGTTGTAGCTCAGTGGTAGAGTGCTTGCCTCTCGTATGTGTGAGGCACTGGGTTCGATTCCCAGTATCATATATAAATAAGCAAATAAAATAAAAGTCCACCAACAACTAAAAAATATTTTTTAAAAAAAGAATCCATGGAGACTATTTCCAAGTCGTCGGTTCATCCCAACAGTCTATAGAGTCAATGCAATTCTCACAAAAATTGTAGTAAGTTGTTTTGTGGATTCTAAACTTTATCTGGAGAGGCAAAAGACCCAGAATAGTCATCACAATATTGAAGGAAAAGAACTAAGTTGGAGGACTGATGATGCTACCTGACCTTGACACTGACTATAAAGCTACAATAACCAAGACAATGTGGTATCAGTGAAAGAACAAACAGATAAATGGAACAGAATAGAGCTCAAAATTAAGCCCACAGATGGCACACACCTGTAATCCCAGCATCTCAGGAGGCTGAGGCAGGAAGATTGAGTCCAAAGTTCGCCTCAACAAAATCAAGGCACTAAGCAACTCAGTGAGACCCTGTCTCTAAATTAAATACAAAATAGAGCTGGGGATGCAGCTTAGTGGTTGAGTGCCCTTCAGTGGTTCAATCCCTGGTACAAAAAAGAAACAAAAATCAAACCCAGAGATAGAGTCAATGATGTTTGACAAGGGAGCAAAGGCAATGCAATAGTGTAAAGTTAGTCTTTTCAACAAACAATGCTGGAACAACTGGATGTCTATAGCAAAAAATTAACTTAGACACAGACCATACACCTTTGAGAAAAATTAACTCAAAGTGTAAAACACAAAACTATAAAATGCCTAAAAGATAACAGAAAAAAAACTTAAGTGACTATGGGTATGTCAATGACTTTCTAGATACAATACCAAAGACATATTCATAAAAGAGAACTGATAAGCTGGACTTTATGAAAACATCAGCTCTGAGAAAGGTTAAGGTGGAATGGGGAAGAGTGAATAAGTGGAGTACAAAAACTTTGTAGGGCAGTGGAAATGCTGTGTAAGATTCTAGTCTGATGTGTACATATTATTATACATTTATCCAAACTCCTAAATGTATATGAAGAGTGAACCCTAAAGTGAACTATGTACTTTGGGTGACAATGTGTCAATGTAAATTCATCAATTGTTATCATTCAAAAGATCATTCAACAAATGTATCATTCTGGTGGAAGCTACACATGTGTAGGTCAACAGGTATATGGGAATTTCATAACCTCCTTTCAATTTTGTAGTGAACTTAAAACTGCTCTAAAAATAAAGTCTTTTTTAAAAGCTCCAGGAAAAGCCTTTCCCTCTAGCCAAAATACTGTGAAAAAGATGGCCTAAATAACAGAAGTTCTGTCCAAAAATATCTGCCCTACTCCAGTCAATACCAACAGAAAAAAACATTCCCCTCCTGTGGTTTTATCTGGACAAAGTGGAAAGCTGATATTCCACTTACTCAACTCCATAGCCCCATGTATACAGATAACAGCTCTCTGATTCCCCCTGCCCAAAGTGTCCAGAAGTCCAAGTATGCTCTTTTTCCTCCATCAGGGTAGTCAGCACAGTCAGGGGAACTGAGCCTTCACCTTCACCTGAAAGACTTAATGAAGTACTGTGAAATGGAGCTAAACAACAATAGACTTCAGCAAGCATCCCTATCCTAGTATTAGTGAGGTAGTATGGAAAGTTTTACTTTTACTCCTACCCAGCATTAACAAGACTAAATAAGGTCATGCACATCAGGTATGGTCATCATTCCACTTTCCATCACTAAATACAGACTAACAGGATCTAGATGGCACTTAGAGTACACTCCACCCAACAACAGCAGATTACACATTTGTTTCAAGAGTTCATAAAACAAAGATAGATCATATCTTGGGCCATAAATAAATTTAAAAGTCATATAGTGTGTTCTGTAATTACAGTGGAATCAAACTCAATGAGAGAACAAACTCAGAAAATCTCCAAACACTTGGAAATTAAAAAATATATATATATTCCTCTAAGTAAACCATAGATTAATGAAAATTAAAAATGCATTGAATTTAACTGAAAATGAAATGAAAATATTTCATTTAAATGAAAATGAGAATATGAGTTACACAAATATATAGGACACAGCAAAGGCAGTGTTGGGAGGGAAATATGTAGCACTAAATGCATATATTAGAAAAAAGGAAAGGTCTCAAATTAACCTTAGGTAAACCAATAACCCCTCAATGACCTAAGAAAATAAATACAAAATAATACCAAAGGAGCAAAAGGTAATAAATAATAAAATAATAAAAAACAATGGAATTGAAAGCAAAAACTACCAGAGAGGGAATCTATGAAATAAAAATCTAGTTCTTTGAAAAGAGCAATAAAACTGACCTCTAGCAAGAGTTGAAAAAGGGAAGATACAAAATATCAACATCAGAAATGAAGCAGGGAATATCACATACAGACCTGGTACACATCAAAAGGATAATAAGGGAATATTGCCAAAACTCTACACACATAAATTTAATAGCTTACATGAAATGGACCTATTCCTTTCACAGCACAAACTACCAAAATAAAATTTTGAATATACCTATCACTATTAAAGAAAATGCATTTGTAATTTAAAAATTCTCCCCCAAATTCTCTAAACCTAATGGTTTCATTGGAAAATATATAAAAGGATAATTAATAACAACTCTACACATTTTCCCCCAAAAACAGAAAGAGGGAACACGTCCTAACTCATTTTATGGAATTAAGTATTATTCAGATATTAAAAGCAAACAAGAATAGTAAAAAAGGGCTGGGGATGTGGCTTAAGCGGTAGCACGCTCTCCTGGCATGCGTGCGGCCCGGGTTCGATCCTCAGTACCACATACAAACAAAGATGTTATGTCTGCCGAAAAACTAAAAAATAAATATTAAAATTCTCTCCTCTCTCTCTCTCTCTCTCTCTCTCTCTCTCAAAAAAAAAGAATAGTAAAAAAAAAAAGCTATAGACTCACACTCCTTATGAAAGTAGATGCAAAATCGTTAGGGAGTTATTAGACTAGAACAACTCAGACAATGCTAAATATATAACCCAAATTACCCTGTAATTCTTTAGTAAATGTATTTGTAGCAAAAACTCTTCAAACAGAAATCTCTAGACCTAGGTGGTTTCTTTGGAGAATTTTACCAGATGTTAAAAGAAAAATTAGTGCCACTTTTACACAATATTTTTAACACAAAAAAGTGGCAAAAGATTTCCCAAACAATTTATGATTTCCAAATAGTTTTATAATAAATCCAGATGAAAACAGTACAGAAAAAGAAAATTATAAATCAATCTTTCATGAATTAATTTTTTAATACTAACAAAACACTAGCAAATGAACTCCAGGAATATATAAAAGAATAATACCCCATGACCAAGTGGAGTTTCTCCTAGATTGCAAGGCTGGTTCACCAATTGCTTGAGCCCAGGAGTTGGAGACCAACCTGAGACCAACATCATGAGATATAATCTCAAACAAAACAAAACAAAAGAAAAATCAAATTATCATATTTGATGCAAAATATAAAGTGTTTGACAAATTCAACATCCACTCATTACAAAAACTCTCAGAACACTAGGAATAAAGGAGAGCTTCCTCAACTTGATAAAGAGCATCTACAAATCCCTACAGCTAACATTATCCTTTAGAATGCAAGACTGGCTGCTTTCACTCTAAGACTGACAATAAGGCAAGGATGTCTGGTAAAACTACTGCTACAAATACTTGCCATTCTAGCTAGTGTCATAAGGCAAGAAAATGAAATAAAAGGCATGCAGACCAGAAAGGATAAAATATATAAGTCCCCATTTGCAGATAATGTGATTGGCCACATGTAAAATCCAAATGAACTTCCAAAATAAGTCCTAGAACTAACAAGTGTGTTCAAAAACCAACTCACAAAAATTGATCACATTCCTGTATACTAATAGCAAACATTTGGAAACTACAAGAAAAATCATAATGCTACTATCATAGAGATAGATGTATCAATCAATAGCATAGAACTGAGTGTCAAGAAATAAACTTTAGGGCTGGGGTTGTGGCTCAGTTGTAGAATGCTTGCCTAACATGCATGAGGCACTGGGTTCGATCCATAGCACCACATAAAAATAAAGATATTGTGTCCATTTAAAACTAAAAAAATAAAGAAATATTTTTTAAAAAAGAAATAAACTTTACATTCATGGTCAATTGATTTTTGACAATGGTGCCAAGCAAAACAATGTGGAAATAATTTATCTTTTTGACAAATGGTGCTAGACATGGATATCTACATGAAAAAGAATGATGTCAGACTTTTTTTTTCACTGTTTATACAAATGGGCAAAGGATCCAAATACATATTTTTTCCAAAGAAAACATATGAATGATTAACAGGTAGATAAAAAGGTGGTCAACATCACTAATAATCAGGGAAATGCAAGTCAAAAATCACACTGACATATCACCTCACAGAAGTCAGGATGTCTATTATAAAAAAAGACAAGCAATAAGAAGTGTTGGGGAGACTGGGGAGAAAAGGGAATCCCTGTACACCCTTAGTGAGAATGCAAATTGGTGCAACCATTAGGGAAATTAATTCGAAGTTTCCTCAAAATAATTAAAAATAGAACTACCATACAAACCAGAAATCCCACTTCTGGCTATATAATCAAAGGAGATGAGATCAACATATCAAAGAGACACCTGCATTCCAATGTTCATTGCAGCATTGTCAATATATATTTCCTAAGTTTCCTTCAATAACTGAATGGGTAAAGAAAAAGTGATGTGTCTTTGAAATGTGAATAACAGAGAGAGAGAGAGAGAGAGAGAGAGAGAGAGAGAGAGAGAGAAATATTCAGCTGGTTAGGGGGATGAAAGGATGCCTGCTCAAAGTATATAAACTTTCAATTATAAAATAAATAAATTCTGGGGATGTAATATACAGCATGATGACTATACTAAACAACACTATTTTCTTAAAATTTGCTAAGAGCAGATTTTAAATGTTCTCACCTCATATATACATATACACAAAAATGGTGACTATGGATGCTGATGCATGTCTTAATTAATTTTATTGTGGTGATCATTACACTATGTGTATTTACATCAAACAATCACATTGTACACCTTGATTTTATACAAATTTTATTTGTTAATTAAATATTTTAAAGGGCTGGGGATGTGGCTCAAGCGGTAGCATGCTCGTCTGGCATGCGAAGAGGCCCTAGGTTCGATCCTCAGAACCACATAAAAATAAAATAAAGATGTTGTGTCCACCTAAAACTAAAAAATAAAGAAATATTTAAAAAATTCTCTCTCTCTCTCTCTCTCTCTTTCTCTCTCTCTCTGTCTCTAAAAAATATTCTAAAATAAAAACTTTAGAATGGAATATAGATCTAAATGTAAGAAATGAAATTATTGAACTCTTAGAAGAATCATAGGAATAAATCTTTCTTAGATATGATACCAAACACACAAGTGATGGAAGAAAAAAACTAAATTAATTAGGCTTCTTCAAAATTCAAACTTCTGTGGTGCAAATAATTCCATGAAGAAAAGTAGAAAAATGCATTACAGAATGGGAAAAAATATTAGTAAATCATGTGTCTTATGACTCTAGTGCTCCATGTATGTAAAGAACCCTTATAATTCAACAATAGAAAAACAAATAACTCAATTTAAACATAGGTAGAAGCTCTAAACAAACATTTCTCCAAATATCTACAAATGGCACACAAACACACAAAAACATGCTTAACATCATTAGTTAACAGAAACATGCAAATAAAATGCCACAATGAAATGCCATTTCATACTCACTACAATGACTATAGTCAAAAAGACAGATGGGCTGGGCTATAGCTCAGTTGGCGGAGTGCTTGCCTTGCATGCACAAGGCCCTGGGTTCAATCCCCAGCACTACACACACACACACACACACACACACACACGATAGAAAATTACAAATGTTGACAAGGATGTAGAAAAATTGGAATCTTTACATATTTTTGGTGAGATTGTAAAATGGTGTAACTACTTTGGAACACAGATTGGCAGTTCCTCAAAATGTTAAACAGATATAACCTGGAAATCCCACTTGTAGGAATATACCCAACAAAAATGAAAGCATATGTCCCCATAAAACTTTTTACAATGAATGTATTATTAGTCAAAATAGCCCCAAAGTAATAATTCAAATGACGCTCAGTTGATGAACAAAAAGACAAAAAGTGGTCTGTCCACACAATGGAATATTTTTGGCAATAAAAAGAATGAAATACTAATAGATAGATGCTACAATGTGAGTAAATCTTAAAAAAAAATATTATGTCAAGGGAAAGAAGCCAGTCACAAAAGTTTATCTATTATATCATCTCATTTATAGAAAATATCCAGAATAGGCAAATGAAAAGAGATGGAAAACACATTAATATTTGCCAGGAGTAGAGGGGTCAGGGAGTATGCGGAACAGTTTTTAATGGGTAATTCTTTGGGGGGGTACATTAATTAGGACTGTGGTATTGGCACATAAAAAAAGATCAATAGAAAATTATAAAGATCCCAGAAAAAGATCTACCCAAACATACTACATTTTGACAGGGGATGAAAAAGCAATTCAGTAGAGAGAAAGTTTTTTCAACACATATTGCTAGAGCTATTGAGCATCCAAGGCAAAAAAAAAGGAAAGAAGAAAATAAACATGCAAACAAAAAGAACCTCAACCTAAGTTTCATATCTTATACAAAACGTCATGAACAGACATTAAACTGAAGAAGATATACAGATGGCAAATGAGTTCCATAAAAGACATTCAATATCATTAGACATTAGAGAAATACAAATGAAAATGACAGTGGTATATAACTACCTACAGATGAGAATGAACCTATCATGTATTTTGCTACACTACTATCAGAATTAGGTTGGGAGAAAAAAGTCAGTCAAGAGATCCCATGCTATATGATTTCATTTATATAACATTCTTTTGTAAAACATTCTTGCAATGTCAAAATTATAATTATATAGAACAGATTAGTAGTTGCCACGGGCTTGGGATCTGATGTGGGGCAGAGCAGGAAGCAATTGGGTTTGGATATAAAAGAGCAAGATGGAGTATTGAGGTTCCTTGTAACAATGAAAATGTTCTTTATCTCGACTATAGCCACATGACTCTATGCATTGGATAAAGCTATTTTGAATTTAATACCCACCCCCACACAAATTTGTGCATGTAAAACTTGTGAAATCCGAATAAGGTAGGTGTATCAATGTCAGTGTCTTCATTGTGATATTGTACTATGGTTTGCAAACACATTACTGTTAGAGAAAACTGAGTGAATGGTATATGGCATCCCTCCTATATTATTTCCTAAAATTGCATATGAATCTATAATAATATGAAATATTTTTAAAAAATCATACTATAAGGGTTGGGATTGTGGCTCAGTGGTAGCATACTCATCTGGCATGTGTGAGGCACTGGGTTTGATTCTCAACACCACATAAAAAATTAATAAATAAACAAAATAAAGGTATTATGCCCATCTACAACTAAGAAATATTTTTTAAGAATCATTCTATAAAGTCTGTAATAAAAGCAGATGAACAAAAAAAAGACAAAAAGTGGTCTATCCATTCAATGGAATATTGTTTGGCAATAAAATAACAGAATAAGAACAGTAGACAAATCCACCACTGAAATATCATATGTATCCAGAAATAGACTGAGATGTACATGTAAGTTGAATGTATAATAAAGGTGACCTTTCAAATGACTTGGATACAAGTGGACTTTTTATATAATGGGTTTCTGATAACTGGTCAGCTCTTTGAAAAACGGTAAGACCCATACCATACAGATTTCACAAGAATAAACTCAAAATGGGTTAGGAATGTCAGTGTTAAACATGAACCCATACAAACACTGGAAGAAAATTTGGTGAATTCCTATATAATCTTGCTGAGGAAAGTCTGTGACTCAACGTCCAAATGAGATTTAAAAAAACTGGTATCTGACTCCCCAAAATGCTTTTGCATGACAAACAAAACATAAATATCAAAAACCAAGAAACCAACTAGGAGAAATTATCTGCAACATATATCACAGATAGAAAACTAATATTTCTACCACATGAAACTCCTAAAATTGGGGATAAAAGACCAAAAACCCAATAGAAAATGGGAGCACAGACTTGAACACAGAATTCGCATACACGGACACTATCAAAAAGGCACTTAGGCATATGAAAGGATGTTTCAAGTCATTCGTAATTAGAAAAATGCTGATTAAAGTACACTGAGATATCATTTCTCACCTATCTGATTTGCAAAAATTAAAAAGTATAGCAGACATTTGTTGGTGAGGCTTTGGGAAAAAAGACACTCTCATACACTGCTGATGGGAATGAAAATTGGTGCAAACTTTGTGGAGGGGAATCTGGCAATACATAATAAAACTATATTTGTGTTTACTTTTTGATACACCAATTACACATCTAGGAATCTACCCTGAAGTTAGCACTTCAACAATGTGAAAATGTATATTATCAGGCTGTTGATTGAAGCATTATGATTATAAAATATTGGAACCAACCTAACATGCCTATATCTAGTATGGTATTTGAAAAATCTATGGCACAATCACAAAATACAGTAGTCTGCAGCTGTAGTGAAGAAGTGAGGAAGATGTCCTTTATGTAACAAAAAAGGGCACAGCAATATACAAATATCTATTTATGCAAAAATATAAAAAACTAATGTTTCCTATGTTCTTATATGAATACACAACCACTATAACTTCACATCATATACAACCACAAGAATGGGAAGTCATATTCCATGTATGTATGATATGTCAAAATACATTCTACTGTCATGTGTAACTAAAATGAACAAATAAAAAATACAAAACAAAATAATGAGGTTGTTTACTTACAGATGAGTGGAATGAGGTGGAAAGGATAGAAGTAATGAGTCCTGTCACCTTTCTGAGAATTCTTTGCTGAACAGATCTCATTTTTTAACTATGTTATTATTTCACATGCTCAAAAAAAGGAATCAAATTAACAAAGATTGGGGAAATAAAAAAGAATCTAAACAGAAACAAGTGAACTAAACCATATTCAAATGATCTCATGGGGATGAAAGGATGAAGAATTAGCTCAGGTAATGTTTTAATAGTGATGAACAATAAACTCATAGACTAAAGACAAAAAGAATTCTAAAATACTGTACTCAAGTTAATAGGCCTCTTCATAGAGTCATGGGTTAGTGATTCTGAAATCACTTTCTGTGTATTCTAGGAATAAGTGACTGAATGTATTATGAATAATAGCAGAGAGATTTCTCACTGTCTAAAATAGAAATTATACATATGGAAAAGGGAAAGGAAGAATCAATGTTAGTGTTGGATCAGATTTAGAGGAAACAGCATGAACTCATGGTTTATTGATAGGTAGGTAGCTAGAGAAACAGATATTCCCCAAATACTAAAACTAATAAATGAAAAAGATACAGATAGTTATTTTCCTAGTTTTGTGGACTGAGAGGATTTAGTAGCAAATTCACATCTGTAAAAATTATCATACACCTAAGAATCCAGACCATGGTTTCTAAATGCCATTCTCCACTAAACGAATAATCAAAATGAGAAAATGCCTAAATTTAACACAGGGAAAATACAAGAAGGGTCTAAAGCAACTTGTGCAGAAGTTAAGGCCAGGCTCAGAGATTAGACAAAAAGATGTAGGAGCCAATTTGAAGGAACTCCCACTGGCCAAACCTGAGCCAGGAGACTGAGGCAGGAGGACTACAAATTTGAGGCCAGCCTCAGCAATTTAGCAAAATCCCATGTCAAAATATAAATAAATAAATAAAGTGTCCCTGGGTTCAATTTCCAGTACCAATAAAAATAAAATAGAGTAAAATAAAACAATGATAGTAAAGGATTATGACCAACGGAAAAAAGAAGCCAAAACTCTTCTTAATAAAAATAAACGTATTAGTGAACATATTTACTTATGATGGGGTAAGGGAAAGCTCTTTCTTACAGTAGAAAGTTAAATGATATAGAAAGAATGTTGGGATCAGAAATTAATTATTTGGCAATGCATAATAAACTTGCCTCAGGCAAGGATCATCAAAGGGCTGCTAAACTAGTGAGTTAAAGTTTGAAGAGTAACAAGATATTAACATAGCTTCAAAATATGTTCCTTCCCCTAAGATATTCCTTAATTGCAAGGGTAAAAAATGGTATTTTCAGAGTTGGAGACACCTGGCACACACCACTTTAACTATGTGATCAAATTGCCTGTCACCAATGATGAGATGTAGTGACCTCATACACCTCTGACCTGCTGTACCAAGAGGACACAATATCACGTCTGTCCTGATCCTGCTGAAAGTATAGAATCTGAATCTAATCATGAAGAAACAACAGACAACAAACCCAAATCAAATGATATTTCACAAAACAGCAAGCCTGTACTCTTCAAACATATCCATGCTACAAAACACAAAGTATTTCACAAAATCTGAGAAATTGTCCCAGATTAAAGAAGAATAGAGAGACATGAGAACTGAATTCACTACATAATTCTGGCTTCACTTTTGCTATAAAGAACATTATTAGAACAACTAGCAAAATCAAAGGTCCTTAGATAGAGCAATAGCAATTTTAGTTTCTTGATTTTGATCAACATTGTGTGCTTTTATAAGAGAATACCTTTATTTTTAGGAAGATAGATATACCTACACACACAACATACACACACACACACACACACACACAGTTATCTGCAATTTGTTCTCACACAATTTGCCAAAAGTAATTGTGTGTAGAGTAGGTGGTATATTTTAAAAAAAAGAAAATTCAGTCGAATGTTAACATTTGGAGAACTGAATGAAAGAATTTATTTTGATCACTCTTGCAATCATTCTGGAAGTCTGAATTTGTCAAGCAAAAAGGTTAAATTAAAAAAGGTTAGAATAAGTGGCCTAGGGAGAAGGTGTGGAGAGCCAAAAGTACATGCCTGAGAAAATGTTCCTGGTTGCTGGGTGGCTTTCCAAGAGGCAACAGGACAGGAGTCTCCAGGCACACGCAGGCATTCAGGAAATGGTAACCTTCATTTGGATAGACTTCAAGGCAAAACTGGAGCCCTCCTTCTGACAAAGGATTCATTAGCAGTGCTCCTCAAGGCCCTGCTTGGTGTGACAGATGTCAGCTGGTCCGCTGAACTCCTTCCAGATCTGTACTCACAGGGCAAAAGCTTGAAAATCAGAGGACTCTTTCAGGTAGGGACACTTGGGAAGGTGGATAGAAAGTTGAATGGATGGAAGGACAGATGGATACATGAGAGTCACCAAATAAAAGACTACTGAATATCATAGTGAAAGAACTTATGAAAACCAGTGATGATTAGCACATTCATTATTTTTAATAATTTCAGAGCACTCAGCAAAGAAAGCCCCTTATAATGTAAAGTTTATCAGGGACTTTAGTGAGAACATTTAACTTGAGTCTAGTTAATGTACTGGCTGATATAGTGGCTACTGAGCACAAGTAATGTGGCTAGTCCAATTTGAGATGGGCTGGAACTGTAAAACTGAAATATGAAGACTTAACATGGTTTACAAAACACTGTACATCCAGGTGTGGTGGTGCAGGCCTATAATACCAGTGGCTTAGAAGAGTGAGGCAGGAGATGCAATCCCAGGGCTGGGGATTTGGCTCAGTGGTTAAACACCCTGGGTTCAATCCCTGGTAACAAAGGGGGAAAAAAACCCACAAAGAACAAAAAACAAAGGGAAAAAAACCCCTCTGTATAATATCTCACTAATTTTTATGTTGATTACATGTTACATGTTGAAATAAAATATATGATTCACATTAGTTCCACCTGCTTCTTTTTTAATGTGGCTAATAGAAAGTTTAAATTTCCATGTGTGGCTTGGATTTGTAGGTCCTGTTCTATTTCTATTGGACAGCACTGCCCCGTTGATGAATGGCTTTGCTAGTTTTTGCTCAAATTTCACCTTCTCAGCAAGGTCCTTGCTGTCCATCCTATTGAAAATTGCACCCTTCCCTGGCAACATCCAACTCCTCCCTTGATTTATTATGCCTCAAGGAACTTATCACTTTATAGGCTACATATTTTACTTACTGATTTGTCTATCATTGGTCTCCCCTGCTAAACTACCTTTCATGTGTCCTTTTTTTTTGGTATGGTTCATTCCTGTACCCCTGACATATCATTAATTTGCAGAAATTTTTTCACCATGGGTATTTAGTACCTTTTAAAGCTTAACTCTTGTGCATCTACTTATCCGAACATCTGTCCATCCACCCATCTATACATCCTCTAACAGTTCCTGGTACATTGATAACAGACTTAAATCTTTATTGAGACCATTTTCTAAATAACTTTTGACCAGCTCCTGAATTGACAAGCATCCAAGTCTCAGTTTTGGATTACTTAGGGCTCCAGTTTCATACCAATCCCTCCTTCCACATAGTACAAATAGGAGTGGAGAGGCAGCCCAATGCCAGCCTGTGCCACAGAGGGCCCACACTGGAAAAAAAGACCCAGGGCAATGCCCCCTTTTCCCAACTTGCATTGATTTTGAGGTTACAGTGAGAGGAAGGGAATAAATATATCTTTCCAAAACGCTGACAGCCATCAGAAGCTCTGTGGTTAAGAAAGCAGATAAGTGGCTGGGCTGGAAAGGAGAGACAGTCCCAGAGCTGGTGGCAGCGTGAGGATGAGCAAGGTGCATTTTCTAAGTACCTCCTGAGCTATAGGTGGCTAACTCTTTCATGTGATTAAGAAAAGCAAATAAACCAAGCCCAGACACTTTGGATGCAACAGTTGATAAACTAAAAGCTTCTTTTACAGGAGAAAAACTGTTACTCATTACAAAAATAAGGGTGGGGTAGCTTGGGTTTGTTTTTTCTTTCTTTAATGAAAATTAGCAAATATGAAGTCAAATCTAAAACAGTCCATCTGTTTAAAGAAAATAATTTCAAATAACAGGCCCCTAAGGACAATCCCCCAACCATTATTCAAAAAAAAATCTGTTTTATTTTAAATTGAGCATTGGTACAAGACCAACAAAATAAAATATTTACTGTTAACTGAGAATTACTCATAGATGTCGAGGGTAGAGGTGAGGGACAAAAATTCTTTTCTGATAAGCTACTATTTGATAGCTAGAAATTCAATCTCTTATCCCTGTATTCTGCTGACTGCAGGCCCACATGAAGCTAGGAGTGTGAAGGTTTCTTCTGACAGGGCTTAGGAACTTTGGGTGAGCTACAAGATGGGACTCAGTTCCTAGCAACTTGCTGAATGACCCTCAGCAAGTGTGGGTTTCTCCAGCCCCTGCATCTTCATGTGTACAATGAGGGGTTTCTAAGGGAATTTCCAATTTTCCTCTTCTTTGGTACTACATAAATGCACATCAACTCTTTAGCCCAAAGTTGTAGGACACTAATTTATATAAATCTCGTCCCTGAGATTTATATAAATTAGTGTCCCAAACAAAACTAAAACCCCAAATTTTCAAATCTCCAGTAATTTCAAAAAGAACTATCTTTTTATGTGTCATTTTCAAATATCTTAAGTAACTTAGAGCTCAATTTGCTCTTCAGACAATCATAGGATGCAGAGTGGAAGGAGCCCTTTAGATCCCCCAGTCTATTCCTTCATGGTGCACATGGGGAAACTGAAGTCCAGAGAGGGGAAGTAGTTTTCCCAGAGTGCCATGGCTAGTTGGTATCAGAGCTGGGCCCTGAGCACAGGGGGATGTTTGGCTTCCATAGCACCAGGCACTCCTCCCAGATTTGGAAAGCTGATCCCAAACAGTACACCTTCCCAAGGGCAACAGCTAATTGCCCAACTTTCAAATTCACAAAGCACTATCTTTTTTTGTTTGTTTGTTTGATCATGTGATGGTGACTAAATGGCTAGTGGGGATCTGCTTTCAAGTATTTTGCAGGACTCCTTCCCTTCCAGATAAATAATGAAATTAAGAGCAAGACACTCCAGCAAAGGATGGTAATCCAGAGTCACTCTGCATCATGCCCTGTACCAAAGGCACATTTGAAACAGGATGCAATTGCTCTCCACTTAAGCATCCTTGGCAGATCTGGCTGGTTTAACACAAGAAAGAATGAGTAAGGGAAACCCAGGGGTGACCAGGAGAGAGTGGAGGAGGGAGGGTGGGGAAGGAGGAGGAGAAGGGGAACAAGCCTGCAGGGAAACTCCCTCAGCTTAATACTGGAACAAGTTGGGCTCTGGCAGGCTTGAGGCTCCCATTTGATAAGGGCCTCACCCCCCTCTGTGGGAGGAAACCTCACCACCAGTCCCATTAGTGGACATGGAAGGACTCCCAGGCTCTGCTCCTGCTCAGGGCACCAGTCACACTCCCAAAGTAACACCTGAGCCATGAGCCAGGCAGCTTCTTGGGCTCCCTGGGGATGCTGGCTCCCCAGCAGGATTAGTGTAATGACACTCCTTGATATTTTCAGAGCTCATTTTGAGGGTTGTGGCTACCTCTAACAATCATGCTCTTTACCCCACTGCTAGAAACAACCAGATTGTTCACTTTAATTCTAATGTCAAGTTAATTATTTTAACACTAAGTTTGTCAGATTTGACTCCATATCCCGAAAATTAATTTTGGAGTGGCAGTGAAATAAAATGGCTTACTTCTTTGAGCTTTGTTACAACATGTTCATGCAACAAACAGCGAAGAAAATTTAGTAATTAGAGGTTAAATTAATCCTTGACAGACAAGTGGCTTAGAAACGCTACACCCTCCTCTCCAAACCTAGCATAATGCATGCCAGTCTCTCAGAATTAGACACGCAAAGCATGTGACGTTGGCAACTGCACTGAAACTACTGTCCCACTTAAAATTCCAAGGTCGTGCTGGAACTTCCAGAGGCAGATATTAACACTGGGATCTCATTAAGAAGGAAACTCAAACAACCTTCTTCAACAGCCAACAGAGCCCACCCAGCTGAGCCCTCCATGGGGCTGACTGCCCAACTCTCCTGCAGGAAATTTGGAAGCCAGATGAGAGACAATCCCTTCTGAGGCCCTAGAGCCTGACCCTAGTCTTATCCTTCACTTCCAGCCTCCATTCTCTAGCTTGTTCCAGCCTTGGCATTCTGATTTCAATATGCCCCTCTACTGTTCTGACAATGCCTAGAACAGCACACACAGATACAGGGCAGATTCTATTCCACCATATGAAAAATGTTCCTTGATGTGCTGCATTTCTTCTCACCATATTTGCTCTGCCTGGAAAGGATGCCTGTCTGCCCACACATGGGTGCAAAATGGGTGTTCCGGACTTGACTGTAAATTAGAGATCAGGATTCTGTCTACTTTGGGTTCCTTTTACTAAGTCCTCTCAGGAAATTCAGGCACCTCTCTGGACAGCAGTTTCCTCTTAATAAAATCATAGGGTTTCAGTATTCCAACTCAAAAACTCTATTTTTCAACATCTGAGTTTGTAGGAGAGTTGCTTTTTTTTTTTTTTTTTGGTGCTGGGGATTGAACTCACAGCCTTGTGCAAGCACTCTGCCCAGCCTGAGAGAGTTGCCATTCTTATGCTAACAAAGTGCAGGAACAGTGGTAGACCAGCTAAAGGGGGCCAAAATGGGAAATGAGCTGAGTCCTTTTCTCCTCTGCCTCTGCTGTGCCAGCATGCCACCAAAAGAAGCAGAGAGTGGGGATTTCAGGATCAAATTCTGGGCAAAATTATGAGGGGTGGGGCTGGGGACCACTAGACAGAGCATTTTGGATTCCTGAAGCATTGAAGACCGCTCATCTTTGTCTGCCTCTAGTCCCTAAAGGTTCACACTTCCCTCCGAAGTTTGAAAGCACATGCCAGAGCCACCAGACCTTCTAACGCAGATGCCACTTGCTAGCTCAGGCCCTGCAGCCTCCAATGACCTCTTTGAGAATCAGCGGAAATGTGTCTCTATAGCCTAATGTCCAGGTACACCTCAAGGTGGAAGAAAGGGGAAATCACAATGGCTGGCTGGCTAGACCCCCTTTCAACAAAATGGAATCCTGTGGCTTCTGGGGTATTTCCTTCTGGGACCTGGGGAACAGTTCTGAGCCTTGAAAAAATGGCATTTACCAATTCTGACTTAATGGTTATTTAGTGAGTAGAGCAAGCCACAGAGTACAGAGAAAAAGTAAGGTGGCTGGATACCCTCAAGAAAATAGGGGGGCAGTGAGGCTCAGACTGGGCTGTGCAGAAAGGGGCACTGGCTCCCCAGGGGTCAGAGGGCAACCAGGGCACAACTGGGTGCCACAGGAAGAACCCTCTTCCTAGCAACAGGCAGAGGCCCCTCCTTGCAGGCAGGGAATGATGGGGGAGTCAGAAACTGGGGTCCCAGGGAAGCTTGGGAAGGCCCATGGGACAAGGAAAGTTCTTGGAGTTTGCAAATAATATTTTCTTTCTTTCACCCGAATCTTCCTTAGGTTTCTCTGGATGCCTTTACTCTGGGGAACTGGTGCTTACAGCCAGTGAGGCCCCTTACTGTCCCTTTCCCCAGGGGATCTTTTTGGATTGTGACATATCCAATTGCTTACTTTGGAAATTATGAAGAGGTCAGATTTTAGGAGGAAATCTGAGGTTCCAAGGAAACTAAGGAGGCTCTGTGAAAGGGAAGAAAATAACTGGAGTGGGGGGAGGGGAGGAGAGCCAGAACCCAAGTCTTTTGCTTTCCTCCCCTCCCCTTGCAGAAATTCTCCAGGCTACAGCAACCCTGGGTGGTTATTTGGAAGGAGGACCCCACCAGTGGCTGGCGCCTTGCAGTGTTCTTGTGTAAATACCCTCTAACAGGAATTCTTCCTCACCTCTGTGGGACTAACTGCCTACAATTCTAGGAGGTCTTTGCTGCATTTACAGACTTAAGGCCAGCAATGACAAACACAAATAACAAGCGGAAAAACAAGTGCAACAAAATTCCTTCAGGTTCATTCCCATTTAGGAAGACTCCCTCCTTAAAGTCCTAAAAGATGTCTAAAAATCAGACCAGTTCCAACTGAGCTTTGTGATGCTTCTTTCCTGCCATACAGTTGACTGGTGCTGCCTAGGTTACTCCTTGGTGGCGTTGTGAGAGGTGTATGATGGGAATTGGTTTATTGTGCTGATCCATAGTAACCGGCTCCTGTTCCTCCATCATTTATCTCCCTCCCCAGCGACATCTGGGTTGGTCTATTCACACTCTCAGCATTCTATCTGCTCCAACAAACACTCAGCTTTTTCTGCTTGGATAAGGAGATTTTTTAGTTACATCCATTATATGTGTATCAACATTTATGGCAGCAAGATAATTGCCAAAGAGCTCAGAGGATAAAAGGTCCTTCTTCATAATGTCCACCCCCGCCCATTGCAAAAATCAATATTAACAACAAGCAGGACAGTGGCAGATTCTTGCAGGCTGCTGTGTCCCCAAAGTTGAAAATGTGATTTTTAGAAAATACTCAGCTGGACTAGAGAGGAAAGGAAGGCTTCCACATGAGTTCTGAACACACATCCAGTGGTGCAGTGCATGTGGAAGATGCAAGGCCTTTTTGTCCTTATAACCTCTGCTAAAGAACTACAAGGCCGCAAATCTGCTCTATATTTGATGAATCCTTTGGAAATACGCCAATCTAATTTCAAAGAGTTTAAGATCCTGTTATCTGTGGACCAACCCAATGATTAGGAAGGCCTTCCGTCAATAGTTTGAGATGGCTGGATTAGAAGTATTGGACCAGAGGCCTTCTAGGTTGCTTCCAGGGCCCCTTGTCTATGATTTTGAGTTACAAGTTCGCACTTGCAATGATACAAGAAAGTGCACACTTTCTACTCAAAAATTGTTTTGATTGGCCTTCTGCCAGTTTTTATTCCTTCCTCTTTTCCCTGCCCTTCAAAATCTCAGCCCCATTTCTTTATCTATCTGGCTGTTTTCTCCAGTAAGAAAGTTGAATGTGGTGTTTTACTTTCCCAGAAAATGACTACTTGTTCACAAATCATACTGCTTTAGAACTGAAAGGGAATTAGACTCAGAGGTTATGGGGAAAGAGCAGAGAAGGACAGACTTGCCTATGATCTCCCTGTTAATTAGTGGGAAGAGTTTTCTGGAACACAAGTTTTCCAGTTTCTGATCTAATGATCACTGCAACTCACCATTACAGAAAAAAAAAATCAGAATCCTTTTGAAAAAGAAGTTTACTATGTATGCAAAGTCCCATTTAAGAAGAGTAGTTCAACTACTGTCAGAAGAACCATTTACTTAAGATGAGTTTGTGCCCATTTCATAAGCCCAAACAGTAATTGAGTTTCCTAGAGATGAACCATTAACAGGTGCATTTTGAGCCTAGGTGATCAAATTTAAAAAGGAAAAGAAAGACATTAAACCTGCTTGCCAAGCTGAAAAAATCTTTCTCCTTACAGAAAAGGATGAAGAACAGTAAATTTCCTACCTTAAGATGCAAAGAATGTGTAGCCCCCAACCCCCATCCCAGCAACAGGCTATTTCCTGGTTGAGTTTAAAAATTCAGTGACGTTCCTGTTTCAACCCACACATCTGTGTCACTGTCAGCGTCAGTGGCAGGAAAACAGACAAGTCACCCTTTGCTAATGATTTCCTAACATGGAATTTCCTTGTATCTCCTAAAGCCTTTCTTCTTCCAATGCTAAACTGCCCCCTCCCTCTTAAACACATTGTACCAATGGATGGAAAACTGAAAATGGTCACGGCCGGAAGAGGATGGTTTATAAGCAGAGCTTGTAAGGAAGAGCTTCAGCACTTGAGATTTTTAAAGAGAGAAGAGGGGAAGGACTGCTAGTGTTTCTATGCCATTAGGAACAACACAGGGAGATTTCCTTCAAAGGAGTCTGGAAATCTCTCAGCCACATCTCTTTCTTTCCCTCTTCCTTCTTCCCCCTTTCCAAGTTTCAGTTTGAGCAACATTCTCACAGCCATACTGGAGGAAACAAACTCACATCCCACAGAAGTAGACAAGGGCAGAGGATGAGGCAGCCCCCCAGAGCAGGGAACAGGCACTGGAAGACCACCAAAGCACAAAGCAACACCGAAACCCGTCACTTTTCCCCTGTAGAGAATATCCTATTTAATATGTAAACTGGTTATCCAGAGAAAAGAGGGCTGTTACTTTAAGGGGAAGAAGCTGATTAGCTGCTCTGGCTGGCAGCAAACAGCTGGTCTGTCCGGCAGGTTCAAGGCCATTTCAGCTTCTCTCTTATGGAGGCACCATATGTTCCATCTCGCACATCAGCAGCTTTATTTTCCAATGATCTTGCTCCAGAAGAGAAGCACAAAGGGGGGAGGAGAAGGTAGAACTAGTAGTCTATCCTTTGATTACTTTCTGGTGGTTTTAGATGCAGTTTGGATGTATGTGGTGTGTGTGTGTGTGTGTGTGTGTGTGTGTGTGTGTGTAGGGGGCTGGGAGAGTTTAACGCTTTACCTTCTTCTCCAAAGAGTAGAGAGCAAATGTTCAACTAACACTTATATATTAATAACCTCCAGAGATAGGAATGGAAGTGGAGTTGGGTAAAGATACCCGAAAAGGCCCAAATGAAACGTCGACATCAGCTTAAATGCACATGGGGGTGCAGAGGCAGCGACAGATCGTGAGGAATCTAACTATGCTCCGTAAACCCACTAGCCTGAGCTGCAGTCCCGCCCACTTCTTCTTGTCTTTTTTTTTTTTTTTTTTTTTTTTTTTT
>NW_026000272.1:2153423-2154452 GCF_001458135.2 Marmota marmota marmota
TGCCAAACACCACCCCCCTTCCCCCATCCGCCTGACATTTGCCCTCGGGTCCCAAGCAGCTCGGAGCCGCACCGGCAGGCAGCCGCCCCCGCCCCCTGCTTCTGCGTCCCTTTCCCCTTCCCTCTCTCCAGCCTCCTGGGAAACAAAGGGGCTTTTTATAAAGCGGATTGTTGGCGACGGCGGCGGCGGCGGGGGTGGGAGGGAGGGGGGATCTATAAAGACAAGAAGAGGTGGGAGGGAGGGAAGGAAAGAAGCTGCGAGGCCTCTAGGGGCCCAGGGCTGTGATGGTGTCTGGGAAGCTCCGGCGGGTACACGGTCGACCCCGCCCGGCCGATGGGCACCCGGGCGGCAGTACGCGCCTGCCAAGAACTGAGCACCAAGCCGTTGTGATGCTGCCCGCCGGCTCAGAGTCAGGGAACACATTCCCCCGCCGTGGACAGGGGCTGATGGGGGTGGCACGATTCCTGTGGTGGTCTCCTATGGGAGACCTAGACCCTCTACGTAGTCAACTCTTGCTTGGGCTCAGGGAGACTTTGCGTCTTTGTTACAGCACGGTTATCTCTAGCAGGCTGGGATCACTAGCCCTCACTGTGTCCCAGAGCCGGCCTTGGTCGGCTACACCAAAACAGCACGTTAGCCCTGGGGACAGCGCCCTGAGGGGTTCCTTCTGCTGCCAAACAAGCAATGGGAGTCCCTTTTCCTATGTCCCCTAGCCACTCCGTGCTCCCGCCTGCGCACACACCCACACTCAGGGTGCAGGGGCTCAGCCGCACCCAGCTGTAGGAACGCGGTGGGTAGTGAATCTCCTCGGCTGGAGGCGCATCTGTTTGCTAAGGTTCCGACGGCTTCAGGCCGAGTTTTCTTGCAGGCTGATCCTATTAGTGTCCACTCAGTCCGAATTTAATCACAGGTCAGAGTCAGACATCAATGCCAGCTTTCCAGGAGGCTTCGGACACACTGCATCGGACAGAGCCTGGCCCAAGCCAACTGGCCGATAAAGTATTTGGCGGCGCTCCGGGGGGCTTCCCG
>NW_026000272.1:2155228-2205150 GCF_001458135.2 Marmota marmota marmota
GTGGCGGCCTCAATCTGCTCGCTCCATTCCCACCGCCCGGCTCCGCGCCGCGCGCCCGGAAGGTGGAGTTTCGGGGGTTTAAGTTACTGATAGGCATTTCTCACTGCTGTGTCACTCGGGGAGGAGGAGACACGCACGCCGCACACTCACACACCCTCACACTCACAGCGACGAGCGGCTTTGGTCTTAAAGGAGAAGCTGCGCTGCCCTGCCCGCGACCCCGCCGGCCTCGAGCTTGGAAACACTGGGTTTCCAGGCTGTGATGGGGCTAAAGGTAGCCCCAAAGCACCAGACGCCCAAGGGGCCTCCCGGGACCTCCATTCACTTTTTAAAAGGGGAAAGTCACCCCAGTCTGGCTTCACTGTGGCCACCTCATTTTTCCAGTTAGCTCGAACCAGGGTAACATGTATGTGTGGGGAAGACCAAAGTGGCGCAAGGGGCTCGGGTGCACTCACCTCAGAAGCTTCTCACGCTGTGGAGGATGGCCTGTGCCCTTGGCGTCAGGTGGCTCTCCTAGACGGTGAGCTGATGGGGAGAGGAAACATCAGTGTGACCAAGCACCCCTGGGCTCAAGCAGACAGAGCCTACCGGAGGGCCACGGGCTCGGCCGGAGCGCTAGAAAACCCATGGCTCAGGTAGACCTCCTGCATGTGGGAACAGCGAGATCCTGAGCTCTGGATTCCCCGGACACACGCAGAGAGAACCGGGAGAGTTGGAGAGCCAACACTCACCAGCGACAGGGCGAGTTAATGCTCCAGACTCACAAGAGATCAAGAGAGACAAAGGGAGGGCAGAGACTGAGAGACAGAAACCAAGTGAGGCAGAGACAAGTGGATGGAGAGGGGAGTGGGCAGAATCGAACAGAGAAAGGGAATTGATACATTCCTGTAGGACCCCAACACGTCCCAGCGATGGGATTCTCATTTTTAAAAAGTAGCATATTTAAACCCTTTCCCGCTTCCCACTCTCTGCAAAGCGAGATTCAGCCCCATCCTCCCTTGGGGAGAGGTGCTCACCTGCAGTGGGTGGCTAGGGGTGGGTTACGCCCGTCCCTCCACCCACGCGTCCGTCCTCTTGATCACCAGCTAGCACCTGGACCTCCAAACAAATCGACCTGCAGTGGCGGCAGCAGGGACCAGACTTCTCAAGTGGTGGATAATGAACTGCACCGCCTCCCCTGTCTGCCTGGTGTTCCACTCTTCACTCCCGGATCCCCTCTCCGGCTCTTGGCGCGGAAGCTGTCGGTGTTGCCTGCCGGTGAGCTTACCCAGGAACCCAGGCGCGCGGGCCGGCGGCGGTCTCCCGCCCTACTGGCCCAGAGCAGGCAAAGCCCCTACCCAATCTGGGCTGGACTGGCCCTCTCCGTGGCGCTATTCCGGGCCCGACACCTGTGGCTTTTGCAGGAGCACTGGTTCCTCGCAAGCTGCCTGGCCAGCCAGTGCACCCTGTCTGCCCTCTGCCCTGGAGCAGAGGCTGGCGAACCCCCTCCCCCATCCCTGGGTGCTGGGTTGCACCCCTTCTGCAGGTTTCCCACCACAGGTGCGTTTACTAACTTGGACTTCTCTGGGCGGCAGCAGCGGCAGGGATTGAGAACCTCTTCCACTCGCAGATCAGCAGCGCTCTGCTCAGAGTACCTCTGAGTAAAGACCTGAAGCTCCGCGGAGCCGCAGGCCATGAATAAAGGGGTGGGACAGCCGCCCGCTCAGCCCCTCCTCCCTCCACGCCTACTCCCTAGGTCCTCAGAAAGCGCCAGAGGGTCCCCTGCAAGAATCCCGCAGAATCTCTTGGTGGACTACGTGTAGGCTATTCTCCAAGGGTTTGACTAAGTTCGCTAGTGGAAGAGTGGCGTCTGGGCCCTACCTCAAGGCACAAGTGCCGGACACAGCAAGAGCTTATCACCGACCGGTTGAGGTGGGGTGAGCTGCTCCACCGCGCGGTAAGGAAGGAACCCACCTTGGCTGGGCCCAACCCTGTCTGCTTTGGAGCAGCAGGAGACCAGGAGAGGATATTGTTCTCTGGTGACTGAACTAGTTGAGGTTCACACCTTCAAGACCCCACAGAACGGAAAGCCATCCCAGTGCCCTCCAGGAGCTGAGAGCTCTGGAGTCTGTTGAAGGGAATCTGATTAAACAAATTGAAATGGAGAGTAACCATGTCTATCACGGACCATTGGTCGGAGGCAGCTGCACATCCTCTGAATGTGCATCAGCCGAGGAGGAGGAGGTGGGAGATGGGATTCTATTCCCTGTGCCTTCCCAAGCCTCATGTCACTCTGCTTCCCCAGGGAGGCAGTGATGCTCATGATCCTTGAGTGCCCTGGAAAGACTGAAATCACAGATGCCAGCCGGCGTCACCACTTAGATTGTCTCTAGTCATCTCAAACTGAGCTGAGCTCCTGCCTCCTGCCTTAACTGCCTTGCCCACCATAGTCCACTATCTCTGCTCATGATACCAGCATCCTTCAAGATTCCCAGGCCAACAGGCTGGAGTGATCTGTGATTCTTCTTTTTTGCTCACATGCGATATCCAGTCCAGCAGACAATTCTGTTGTCTTTGTTTTCAAAACACACCCACAGTCTCAGCCTTCTCTTCTCTTCCTCTGCTACCTATTGGTCCCAGCCACCAACATCTTCTGCCTGATTTACTCCAGTAAGCACCTAGCAGACGGCCCTGTTTCTTTCTTCCCTTCCATCCTCCCCTTCCCTCTGTGCAAAATCCTGCAGTAGCTTTCCATTTCACAACGAATCAAACCAAAGTGCTTCTTTTGGCCGGTGGGGCCCTGCAGAATATGCTTCCCTGTCTCCACCATCTGGATGATATCATATTCCCTCTTGCCCTATTCACCCTGCTTCAGCCTCATGGGCCTCCTAACTCTTCCTTACATACTAGGTACATTCCCACCTGAGGGCCTTTGCACTAGCTGTTCCCTTGGGCTGGAATTCACTCCCCCAGGTATTCACAGACTGGCTCCCTCATTTCCTTTACTCTTGAAACAAATGTCACCTGGCTACCCTGTGTAATGCTTCAAAGCCCACGCCCATCTCTGGCACTTCCTCTCCCCTTCCCTGCTTTGTTTTCTCTCCAGTACTCACCAGCAGCTGCCTTTGCTGTAGGTTATAGTGGTGCCTGCTGTTTTCACTGCAGAGTTGCCAGCTTGTAGCACAGTGCCTGGCATGGAGTAGCTGCTCAATGAATGTTAGTAGATTCTGTTTTCCTGCACCTTTCCAGGAGATTCTGGGGGCCACAGGATTATGCACACATTGGGAAATGGGCTCTAAGCTGTCATCACATTTTAAGGAGATTCCAGGCCTAACCAAAGGTTAAGAGAGATGGAGGCCAGACAAAGAGCTTCATGTTAGCACCAGGAAACTAGCCTTGGACCACATCACCAAGGATCACTGTGCACTGAATACGCTGGTGGCAGTCTCACAGGCAGCTGCACAGGTACAGAGAGAGACTAACTGTCAGTTACTGTCTGAAACAAAGGTTCCCTGTGATTGCCACCTACCACACCCCAAGATTGAAGGAGAAATGGGAGAAGAGGCCAGAGAAAGAAGCTAACTGGGGCTTTCTTCTGAGTAGTCAGGCTAAGAAGGCCAGGCCCCTTTTTCATATAAAATGCAGGATCTAGTCTTGTGCCAGCAGTATATATCCCTCCCTTTCTGTAGGCCTTGCTGTATTTTACTGACAGGATTATGTTCCTGCTGTAGTGTGAGCAACAGTCATCTTCAGGCTGTAGATGAATAAATGGAAAGATCAGAGAGGTGGAGATATATGTCCAGCAGCATGCAGCTCCAAAATGGCAGAGAAGTAACCAATTAGGCCTGAAAGCATGGGCCACTATTACTTGGTATGTAGCTACCTGTTTAGTGTGTAAGTCCTGGCCTGAGGGTCCAGGTAAGGAGAAGATCCCATATGTGATCTCAAGGAGCTGCCCTTTTCCTAAGAGAATCTCCTGGCCCTGTTGCTGAATGGGTGCCAAGCAAAAGGTTGAAGCTGGGCTATTGGGGTCCAGGGGCACCAGGCCAAGGCACATAAGGCCCCTGCTTTTGGTCTGACCCAAGCTTGGAGCTCCATGGATTTGAAAACAATCAGCAACCACCTGTCATGCGTAGTCATATTCCTGTGAACTTATGCCAAGTCTTCCCAAGTTCATATGACAAATGCAGCGAGCTTAACTGGGTAGCCTGTGGAATTCTGTGTGTGGTTTATACAGGTAGGGGCCCATGGAGAACACTCATGCTGACTGAAAAGAAGAAAATACACCCACTGGTTCTATTCATCATCACTCTCTTGCTCCCAAACCCCCTGTGGCTCCCTACTGCTGAGGGAACTTAAATTCCAACTCCTCAGCTTGGCATTCAAGGCCCTCCATAGGCAGTCATCAGCCTCTATTTGCTTCCAGATTCTTCTTTTGGTGCTTTCACACATGACCCTGGGTCTGCTGCCTGGCTGGATTGCTGTCTGGACACCTAAAAGTTCCTGCTTCTTCCCGCTTGTGCACTTTCTGCCTGCATTTCCCATGCCAGCTCTTCTGTTGAAATCCTGCCTGGCCTTCAGGGTGTATCTCCAAGTCCTCCTCCTCCTGAAGCTAGGCTCAAGTACCTGTTTAGTGTGTAAGTCCTGGCCTGAGTGTTTTGGGGGGGTTCACTCCCTGGTGAACTCATGAATGACCTTCAGTGGGGGTAAAGTGGGGTTTGGGGTGCCTTCTGGATTGCAGAATTAGGACCTGCAAAGAGGAGGTAGTAGGTGTGGTAGGGCTCAGCGCATGCTCAGATGCTGTTGGCTATGCTCACATGAAGGTCACCATCTCTCCCTGTTCCCCTGGCTCCCAGGCCTGCAGCTATGCCCCACTCAAGTAGAGGCCACATACCCACAGTGCAGTAGCATAACCACAGCCCCCAGTTTCTTGAGCTCCAGGGGCTGCTGCCTTGTGTCAGGGGAGTGGGTCCTCCTGTGCACCCATCCCTGGCCCAGAGAACTGTGTTCTGTGATCACAGAGGGCTGGAAGCTATAACCAAAAGGAGCCCAGGAATGAGGACATACACAGGTCTATGTGGAAGAGGCCCAGGGTGGCCTCTACCCCATGCAGAAACAGCATGGGAACCTGATGTGGCAGGTAGGAGGCGCTGGTGCCTAGCCAGGCTCAGCTGCCTGCTGACTGCTCCACCTCCTGAGCCTAAGGTCTCACTGGTCAAATGGGGTCACAATAGTATCTACTTTATTTAGGCACAGTCAGGGTCACAGTTCCCCCATGTGCTGGACTGCCTTTGGCAGGGTGCCTGGCTGATTATCCCTCAGAGAAGAGGGTGATGCTGTGATTATCCCAACCCCGCCCCCAAGGGACAGGAGGCACGCCTTGAATCCTAGAAGATGACATACATTCGAGTGAAAGTTCAGGCCTCCATGTAGGGACAGACACCTTTTGATTCTGGACAACTCTTCAAGTGCCTCTTGAGGAGCCAGAAGCAGGCACTGTGGAGGATGCATGGTATTTTGCCCTGGTGGGGTGGAGGAGAGCCTCTAGGAAATGAGTTGAATGATCTCTCTTTGGTGTTTTCTTAAACAATTTTCATTTTATTGAAGATGTTGTTGGTGGTAAGCATTTCTAGCAAGCACAATGGAAACAAATGGGAAATTGTTAAAATATTGATTGTAATTTCCTGGCGACTTCACTGATTTAAAAAATAGAAACCTTTAAGAAAAAAGCCCTCATTAGCGAGTGAACAGTTAATTAAGGGGCTGTACAATGGCTTGCATCGATTTCACCATGAAACCAGAAAGCTGTGGCTGCAAGTCCATTTTTCCCTTACCAGCTCCTTGCTTATCATGAATGCTGCTTCCAGAATGCCATGGGTGATACCACCAAAGTGTAGATGAATATAAGGAAGGGCCATTTAAACAGAGATGGATAAACAATTTAGGGAACTACCATAAATCCAGATGGCTACCAGTTTTCCTCTTGCACCATACATACAACTGAAAGATACTTCCAAAGCTCTTATCTAGATTAAGTATGCAGATGGCTTGCTAATTATTACTCTTCATGCAATCACATTGTTCCTGATAGCACAGGCGATTGAGGCCCCACATGGGAAGAGGCTCTATCCACTGCTCTAGGACCCTTCAGATCATTTGTGATTTTGTGATAAAAAAAATGAAACTCTGGCCTTTGGCTGTCCTAGCAACTGGCTGAATTGATGCTGTACCATGACCACAACCATGTAGAAGGTTAATATGACCTAACACCAGGAGACTAGCAAGGGCCAGCATCCCACAGGCATACTGGCTAGGACATCTGGAGAAACACCTAGACAATGTGTTCCAGGTGGTCTTGGTTTGCAAAACACAATTATATTAACAACAAATACAGCAGCCAGTACTTGAGGGCACACCTACTATGTGCCAGGCTCTATGTGCCAGGCTTCACATTTGTGAGTTCAATGAAGGCTTGTAACAACTAATTTCAGAGATGAGCAAAGTGAGGCTCAGAGAAGTTAAGCAACTTGTCTGAGATCACACAATCACTCAACATGCAATCAAGATTTCAGTGTCCTAGACAGTCAGGAACTGAGCAGCCTCAGTAGCATAACATTGACACAAAGCTCATAGGGAAGGGAAGGACTGTGCACTTCATACTTTTGGCCCTGTGCCTATACTGATTGGCTTGCATCAGCTTGTGAAATAGATCTGTCACATTTTCAGAAATTTTGTTAGCCCGTTGATGTCACATTGGTAGCTTGAAATTGGCCATAGTGGGAACAGTTACACCACATAAATGGGCAAATGCCACAAATTTGAATTGGTTGTTAAACATTTACCAACACATCATTGTATGCAGGTGTCAGAGTCAGACTGCCTGATTCAAACCCTTGCCCCCCTGCTTACTAACCATGGCCTGCACAAGTTTCCTAGTTTGAGAAATGGAGAAAGCAATATGTCCATCCCATCAAGATGTTGCAAATCATTAAATCTAACAATCCATGTAAACCATCTAGGATAGTACAATCAAACCCCCCATGATAATATTTCAATGACTGACTGCATATACACGGTGTCCCATCAAATCACAAGGAAGCTGAAAAATTCCTATCACCTAGTGATGCTATAACCATCATAATCTTATAGCACAACACTTCTCTCACAGTTTTCTGCTTCTATTTCTCTGTGCTTCTATTTCCTCATCTGTAAAATGGGGCTAATGATGGTTCCTACCTTAGTGCAGGGTTCAGTGAGTTTGAATCTGCCAGATGTTAGTTATCATTCAGTTATAGCCAGTGCCTAACGTGTAATGGTGGGACAAGCATATGATAAACAGTCCCATTCCAAACAGGAGAAATGGGAAGGACAAATGGAGCCAAGGCTGTAGAGAAAGTCTAAAACATAGCATGGAAAATCGTGTTCGATTTCAAGGCTTCAGAATGAACCTCTTTGGTTTGATGCTCCATCCTCCAGATTTGTCCCCAGCCTCCACAGAAACATCCTATGTGGTGGACACAGCAAACCACTCATTGTTCTGAAGCACTCTGTACTTTCACACCTCCATGCTGTGTACACGTTGTTCCCTCCAGGCTGCAAGAGGCCTCCTTTCCCCACCACTTGGCTATCCATGAGTCCTCATGCAGGAGGACTTCTTTGGCCCCTCCTCTCTGAGGCCCAGGAGTAGGAGCTGCCTTATTTGTAAAAAACAAAAACAAACAAACAAAAAAACCACCTCTGGCACTTGTGTGACCTCCAGTGCAGCCTTCTCCATCCTGGCTCGTGCCTGTTTATCTATGTGCTCTCTCAGTAGACTAGATACTACCTGAGCTCAGGCACCAGCTCTCCTTTATCATGTACTTGAAACTCAGGGTCTGGTACAGAACTGGAGCACAATATGTTAATGCCTGCATGTGAGAGTGATCAAATACACAGAAGAACCTTTCCAGATTACCTACTGTGTGTAGAGTATTGGACTTGGGCTGTCCACTCTTGGGAAGGGAAGAGGAGGGAGTAGGACAGACAATCTCAAAGTCAGTTGTGACAACACCCACATTTACATGTCGAACATATGAACACTAGGACTTCAGTGTGTAACCTTAGAAATAGGGCCATTACAGATAGAATTAGGATGACATCATACTGGAATATGATGTAATGAGAGATGCTAAGGGCCCTTAGCTGCAGGCACTGACACCAGACATGTATTAGCTTGTGGCATCACACATTGACCCTGTGCAGGACAACTTATCACAGTGTAAAAGTCAGCACTCAGGAGCATGTGAGCCTGGTTTGATTCCAGACTTTGCCACTCATTAGCTATGTGACTTTGAGCAGCTTACTCAACCACTCTGTGCTTCTATTTCCTCATCTGTAAAATGGGGCTAATGATGGTACCTACCTTAGTGTGGGGTTCAATGAGTTTGTATCTGCCAGATGTTAGTTATCATTCAGTTATAGCCAGTGCCTAACTAGGTAGCATAGCATCTGATGCTGCTGCAGAATGTCACCAAGACCAAAACATGCTTCTCTGCCCTGGGACAGATGTGGACAAAGGAAGTCTCAAGGAGCCCTCTAGGTCTCAAGTAATGCACTTCTGTCCTGTACATGAAGTGATTTTGGTATATAAACAAGCAGCATGTCTGTAAGTACAAATGAACACAAGTACATGGGGAGAGGGCAGGCTCTGAAATGGCCAGTGATGCCAGGTGTCTAGTGGTGGCAACCCTGTTCAATGAGAAGATCTCTGGCCTGGGAGGCAAGACTCTGTTTTTTAAAATATTTTTATTAGTTGTAGATGGACCTTTATTTTGTTATTTATTTATTTACATGCAGTGCTGAGAACTGAACCTAGTGGCTCACACATTCTAGCCAAGTGCTCTACTGCTGAGCCCCAGCCCCAGCCCAAGACCCTGTTTTTTTTATCATCATTTTTTAGTTGTATATGGACATATTACCTTTATTTCATTTATGTTTTTTATATGGTCCTGAGGATCAAACTCAGGGCCTCACACATGCTATCAAGTGCTCTACCACTGAGCCACATCCCTAGCCCAACCCTGGGTTCTTGACTCTGTTCTGCAAGTGGCTTGCTCTGGGACCTGGGACATGAGTTTCTTCCCTCCCATAGGCTTGAATCTCCCCTCTATAGCATTTTCCAAGGAGTCCTCCTGCCAACTTATTTCAGAAGCCAACATATTTGTCCTGGGCTGTGAGTAGCCACCAGTTTTGTTGGCTCTGTGGCTGTGCCTCCACTATCCTGCCTTACTGCCACATAGGAAACCCTGCTGCCTTGGGGCCTGAGTGTAGGTGCCACTTGGTGCAATTTAAGTAACAAAATCCAAGGGCAAGCAAGTGGCTTGCTGCTCTTCCCAGTCAGCTGGGGCAATTGTCTCCCTAGCACTTTGTCCTGAGTTGAGAAGTGAGTGAAGCCAGAGGATGCTCTCAAGTGTGGTCCCTCTGAGCACACATTACTCCCTTAGTGCCTCAGGAGGCAGGTGCAGAGTGGATTTCCTGCCTCTGAGATGCTGCCTGAAACACTTCAGGGTGACACTATATGGAGAATTACGGTACTGGGCAGTTGCCAGGAGGAAGAGAGTATGTGCTTTACATGGGACTGAAATGTCCCTGCTGTTCACAGAAAGGAGATTCAGAGAAGAAGGTAAAATTGGGGCCTTTTCAGCAGCCAAATTTCCATCTCATTGCAGTGTGCTGGAAACGTGATGCCCAGAGCTGGATCACTCAGGTTGGTGTCACGTTGCATCAACGGCAAAACAAACACTTTGAGTAAGCAAATCCTCAGGACCTGGTAGAGGATGTCTGGTTTGCTAGGAAGGCCATGGTGCTTGATTTTAGAACTGTGGAGGTCCATATAAGCTAGATATGGTGCCACACTGACCCTCATAGTGGACATCTAGAAGCTTCCTTCAAGTAGCCATGCAGGGCTCAGCTTCCTCCCTGCCCTGACTCTGTTCCTAGACTTGCCCCACAGAAGCCCATTTAAGTTCACTGTCATGTCTGTAAAGCCACAGCCACACACTACCTGTTTGTTTCTGAAGAACAAGCATGACAGCATGCCACCTTACAGGCACCACCTTGCCATGCCACTGTGGGCTCAGTGAGGCTAGGAGAACCAAGAGCAGAAGCCTCATGAAGCTTTTGCAGCTCTAGGCAGAGGCTGGGAAAATCAGAGCAGAAGCCTTGAAGAAGCTTCTATAACCCTAAGCAGCTGTGGTCACGAGGGGCCACGTTTCTCTAGTAGGATAAACAGCAAGCAGAACATTTCCTACCCTGATGGAGGCCAGAACTAGCTGTCCCCTGCCAAACTCCATGCCAACTCCACTTGCTCTCCACTCAGGGCTTGTTCCTGCTAATGAAATGGCCATTCTGCCAGTGTAACATTACTTAGCGATTTATTAGTAATTATTGATTTTCAATTGTGGTTTTCTGGGGCTGTGGGATACAGCAAATCGAAGGCATCCTGCCTGTGGATCTCCATCCATTCACTACAGGTCAGGGGCTCAGATGCAAGTAACTTATGCACAGCTGAAGACACTCGCGCACTGTTCTGCTGCTCAGTTTCCATTCACTCTTTCCTGCAGAACCCTGCACTCTGCTTCCCCTGAAGCCCCAGCTGCAGATGGGAGCAGAAAGGACTTTGAGTTGAGGCTTTTTATAATTTTTTTTCATGGCCCTGACTGGTTCCTTTTTCCACCTTCCAAGACTTACCTCTGTCTCTTTGCTCCCCAGAGGCCTCCATCTCTTTCTCCCTTTTAAAGGGCTACTACTTCTTCCTGATGGTCCATTGTCCCTCAGCTTGCAGAATGGTAGCCTCCCAACTCTGACAGGATGCAGGAACGTCTGAGTCAGCTTTGTGTGTATTACCTTGTGGTTTTGCTTAAAGGTGCAAGGGTGGTGATTCCCATCATATCCTTGTTCAATCCATCTGTATGGCTCCAGCAAAAGCTGGATGAATGATGGCAGATCATGGTGAACTGCTATAGTAAACAAAACCGGGGGGTTGCCCCAATTATGGTTGTACTGTGGGATGTGCTATCTTTATTGAAATAGACCAAACACCCCTTGGCACTTGGTCTGGAGAATACATTATTATTATTATTATTGTTGTTGTTGTTGTTGTTGTTATTATTATTATTTGATATCGAGGACTGAACCCAGGGGTGCTTAACCACTGAGCAACATCACCAGCCCTTTTTAATTTTTACTTAGAGACAGGGTCTTACTGAGTTGCTAAGTGCCTCGCTAAGTTGCTGAGGTCAATTTTGATCTCCCAATCCTCCTGCTTCAGCCTCCCAAGCCATTGGGATTGCAAGTATGCAAACTGTGCCTGGCTGAGAACACATTATTTCAACCCTCATCAATAATTGGGATTACAACCAGTTTGCATTTATTTGAAAAGTCCAGTGGTACATACGCTCTATCTTACCCTGGGGGTAGGGGAAGTACATTAGTTCATCATCTTGAAGAAACTGCTGACACATGCTAAATGCACCTGATGAGTATTAAATAACAAGTACCCTAAATGCCTTTATAAGACAAATGAAAAACAGAGTTGGAGGCACCTGTCATGTCAGTGAAATTTTGGGGGGGTCTAATTATCCATGACACCTCTCCTAAAGGAAAAAAAAACAAGTAACTTTATCTTTAATCATCTTTCATTAATTGGGACACAGCACTTGGTGAATCTTTTTGAATTTTGGAGACATAGACTGCAGTTGGGAATTCCACATATTTATTGGGTTAATCAGAATTTTGTCAATTCTGAGTAGGACTTAGAATAAGACAAGACCCTGAAGTGGATCCAGGCTGAAATATGAGCTACTTTATGACTTGAGCCTAGTGACTCATCAGATCCATTGGTGCCAGAGAATGTTGTGTGGAGTCTTGGCAAGCTCCAATAGGAAAACCAAAGAGCAGGCCTCCAGGACCTGGTAGCAAGGTCATGCCTTCTGAGGCAGAAATTTGCTGTCTATTCTCCCCAGCCCCCCAAATGGGAATTGAACCCAGAGCCTTGTGCATGCCAGGCAAAGTGTTCTTTCACTGAACTCAATCCCTAGAGGATTGTTCTCCTTTTGTAAAACAGCTCCTGAAGTGCTACTGGACCCTGGTAGAGAATTAGTGCTTGGCCATGAAACCCCAGATAATTATAGGACTATAGTTGCCCATCATGACCTAGGTATATATTACACCTATTAAATTATAAGGTCAAGCAAGCACACTAGCAATCCATTGTATGATTAAAATGGTAATTTGACTTTGGATCCAAAAAGAGCCATAAGCTCAGATAAACTGTACAAACAAGTGGCCCAGACACCCATGCCAGTTACATCTGTTGTAGTGACATACCATTTCCTTAGTTCATGTTGATGACCTTATGAGGTTTCCCCATGATCAACTGATGGAAGATAAAATAATTTGAATCTAGTTCTCATAAGGATAAGCACAGTGTATTGGTGAAAACTGGATAAAAAGGACTGTCACTACATTTCAATCCCTCTGGCAATGGTCTAAAGGACAGTAGAGTTGTAAACAATAGGGTTGGTGATCAACTTTTTTTGGAAGGAAAAGTGGCCTACAAAGAGATGGACTAATGGGTAGTGGCAGTTGCCTTAATTGATTGTCATAGGTCAAATCTTGCTCTCAAATTCATCTATACAAGTCCTAACACTCAGTACCTTAGAATGTGACCTTATTTAGAAATAGGGTCAATGCAGGTATAATTAAGATTAGATCATACTGGAATAAATGGGCCCTAATTCAATATAACTGATGTCTTTATAAGATGGGGAAATTTGGACACAAACACACAAATAAGGAAGATGATGTGAAGAGACATGGGGATGTGATGGCATCTACAAGCCAAGGAGAGAGGCCTGAAACAGATCCTTTCCACATACCCCTCAGAAGGACTGAACCCCTGATGATGTCTTAATTTCAACTCCTAGCTTCCAGAACCTTAAATCAATACATTTCTGTTGTTTAAGCCACCCAGGTTTGGGCACTTTATTATGGAAGCCAGAGCAAACAAATACATTGGTTGGTTAGGAACCTGGAAGGAAAATGCTTGGAAAACTAGAAATGGAAAGTCCTGGAGAAGAGCATACCTATGGGAGCAGGCAGAAAGCCTGTGGGTCTTTGTGCTTTATAATCATGCCTACCAGAGACCATACACCACAGAGGGCACATTCAATGAGGCAGACAGAATGACCTATTCTGTGGATTCTGTTAGCCTCTCATCAAGACAGAGTATAAGAGAGAGAGAGGAGAGGGGCTCCCCACTGCTGTTACTATTGACCATGAATGGAGTGACCATGTGGCATGGATGGATGGACAGAAGCTGAGGTGGAGCCAACAGCATCATGTTTCTTCTTGCTAAGTTTTATATAATGATGCCAATGCTGCATACCCAACCTGTCAGCAGCAGAGTGCTGAGTACTTGATATTGCTCCATTATTTGAGAGTGAAAACTAGCTACTGGGTGGTAGGTTGATTACATTTGAGCCCCTTCCTCTCTGGAAGGAGCAGGAATTAGTCTTTACTGTAATTGATACCTACTCCAGGTGAGTACTGCTTTCCCTATCCATGGTGCCTCCACCAGCACCACATCTGAGGGTCTACAGACCTCAGATGGTATTGACATTGTATCCCACACAGTATTGCCTCAGTCCAAAGAACAGACTCCATGGCAAAGAGGGTGTCAAAATGGACATAGGATCCCCTGATATATCCCTATAACTAATCTTTCAGTGGCAGCAGGTCTAATAGAGCCTAGTAAAGGCTTATGTAAGATGTCAGCATGGAGACATCACACTGGGGTTAGGCTCCTATTTTCCAGGATTTAACATATACATGGGTTCAGTGGCTGATGTATGCTGCTATGTCCCCAAGGGTGGAACCCATAGATCAAAGGGTAGATGTAAGAGTGGGCCTTCTTACCCTCACTCCATGACCTACTTTTGGAATTTTTGCTTCCTGTTTCTAAAGACATAGTCCCTGCCTGATTAGAAGCTTTTGTTTGATAGGTTAAAATGTTGCCATTAAGGGTCACAGTAATGATTCCATTGATCTTGAATCTACAGTGACCCTATGGTCAGTTTGGGTTTTTCATAATAGTAAACCAGTAGAAGTAGGAGTTAGGCTACTGACAGACAATGGGGGCATGGAGAAATATATTTAGAGCCCAGGGAATTCAATGGTGGGGGTGTTCTTAGCCCTTCTATGTCCAGTGCTAAAGGTGGATGGGCAATTGCAGGAACCGTAGCTCAACAAGGGAAAGGCAACTAAGGTCTTAGTTTTCTTCGAGGATAAGCCTAAGCTACCTCCATAGGCAAGCAACACAAACTAATCAAAGTGCTGGCCCAGGAAAGAACATTTCTAGAATAGAGGATGAAGGAGGGAGATGGTAAACAAAAATTGAGGCCAAGGACTATTTTGGCACCAGTCACCATCACTATTTCATTAACCTTCTGGCATTAAGTCTTTGCAAATATTGCAGATGAGCACTACTTGGAAGTGGCTTGGTATAGACTGGCTTGGGAACTCACATGTGTTAAGAAAGAAGTGAGAGCATTTTGTCTTCTTGAATATAGAGGCCCCACATTGTAATAATGGATCTGAGCATAAATAAACTTGAGTGGTAGGAGGAATGGACTATATCAGGAATCTTTTGTGACTCACTTCAGACTCTCTTGGCCTCACCCATCCTTTAGTCCACTCAGTGTTGTGACAGTAGGTTCTTTGAAGACTCCTACAACCTCCACACTGGTGCCATGCAGTGCCCCTGATACCTATTTCCCTCCTCCTTTCTGTGGGCTTCTCTCATGTCAAGATGGGTCATTAGGGAACTCACTCAGCATTCATGCATGTGAACTCTGGTATGTGGGGACATTGACACCCCATGGGATGCCTGTTTCCCTTTTTCTTTCCCCATAGATGATCCTGAGATGCATTTCATGTAACAGCAGCCAACTTGATAAACACATTCTTGTAATGGTTTCTGTTCATTACTTTCCCACCCCTCACTTTGCCCCCTGGGGTCACTCTCCTACAAGTGTACTCACATCTAAGCCTTTGTCTCTGAGTCTATTCTCTGGAGGAGTGTAGATTAAGAGAATGGGCAGCTGCTGGTCCTCACTAAATTCCCAGTCTGGATGGGGGAGATACACATGGCATTTAAATATTGGTATGGTGTGCACCCTCCAGGACTGTGCCCAGTGTTACAGAAGTACAGGGGAGCAGAACATCCCTCAGTAACATGTGGGGAGGACTTCCTGAATTAGGATGGTTCAGGTGATATATGAAGCGTGAGTAGAAAGGCAGTTAATGGGCAGTAGTGTGGGCCAAGGTGTTTTTGTAGGGTTAAGGGATGCATCAAAAATTGCTGAATGTTTCAGGTTTGGAAATAGCAGTTGGAGGTGGTTTTGAGGTGTGAGAAAGTGGAGGCAGCCAGAACAGAGCACTCTTTCTAGAAGAAGTGAGGCTCTGGAGGAGATGAGACAGGATGGGGTCTAGAACCTAGGGGATATGTTAACCATTCCCAGGGGAAGGAGCAACTATTCTTCCAGGGAGATTGAAGATAAAGAAGGAATAGAGGGAGAGGATGAGTGGGGGCATTTAGGGATGGTGAGAATGATGGAGGCCTGCAGTTGAACAGCTTCAATTTCCTCTGCAAAATCTGAGCTAAACCCGCTGCTGGCAGAGTCAGGGTGGGGCTGGGGCTAGAGGAGGCTGGTGGGGAAAGCTCTGGACAGCTGCTGTGGGGGAATTCCAGAGGGATTGAGTCGGGAGCTCTGCCTGACTACCTGCCTGTGGGGCCAGACAAACGCGGGGCTTTGCATGGAGGAAAGCCTTGAGATGTTTGCTGAATAGAGAGCTGGTTTGCCATTTGTGGCCTGAATTGCTGCAAGTTCATGCTTACCCTCCACTTGACCCACACTTGGCTTTCCTTCTTCCTGCCACCCCCACTGTCAAATGCACCCCCTCTCCCACCCCCAAACCTCTTCCCAAGTTGTCCCTCATGCAGGCAACAACTGGTCTTAGATCCCCCCAAGCCACAACCCACATTCTTCAAATCGCAGCCCAAAGCCCCACCTCTAAGAAGCTATCTTTGTGATTAATACTGACCATGCTCCAACCCCTCAGTAGAAGCCCCAGACTGGCCCTCTTGTGCAGTGCACTCCTATAATTTCTGTTTATATCTGAATTTGGCCAGGGCCAGTCCCAGGATCATGTTAGGATGTCCACTCTAAAAGATAAAAAATATCAGAGGTAAATCCCATTCATGAGCCCCAAGACCATTCCAGATCTTCTTCAGTCAAGTTCACACATCCTCAGGAAGTCCAGAGAAGGCTGCAATTTAACTATGTGACCCTTGGATTTGGATACCAAACACTATAGTGCATGTGTGTGTGCTTCTCTGTGTTTTTTTCTAGGTAGAAGTTTCATAACTTTCCTTTGCTCTTTTCAAAGAGAACTACAAATCCTAAATAGCTCAGATCCACTGCTGCAAACCTTTGTTGGTGGACACCAGCTTGCAGTTGGTGTAACCCCTGCTCTGTGTGCAGAAAAGGAGGAGTCCCTACACAGCTCATTAGCCATCAGTGTCAAACCTACACATTTAAATGGTTGCTACTCCAAATCCCTGGACCACTGCCAAGGGTGTTGTGGCCACAGCTACCTATACTCAGCCAGAATCTAGTCTGTGAACCAGAGCATCCCTAACACCACAAAAGATGGATGAAATTAATAGGGAACCAGGCTGGGGTTGTGGCTCAGTGATAGAGTGCTTGCCTCCCACATGTGAGGCACTGGGTTCGATCCTCAGCATCACATAAAAATAAATAAACAAAAAATTTAATTAATAGGGAACCATCCAAGTTTATGAGTGTTATGAAAATTAATAAAATCCTAACCTGTTGTATCTGGAAGGGCTTTTAATGTCTGTCAAGTCCAATATTTCCAGAAATGTGTTCTGTGGAGCATGAGTTTTTCCAGATGTGAAGAGCTATTCCAAGAAAGAAGGTTCTGAGATCAAAAATAATTTGCAAGATGGGGCTAAGAATGCTAGAGCACTTTGAATAGCATGCACGAGGCCCTGGGGTCCACCCCCAGCACCACAATAATATTTGGGAGCTATGGGGTTAAACAATGTTAAGTAGTTCTTTTTCCAGCAGGACTTCTCAGCACCTTCATTGTATAATATATGCATTGAATTTTCAGGAGGGACTAAGGTAAACTGTTTTCCCAACTATATTTAAAGTACTGTGAAATCCCTTTGCAGAGTATCAGGCAGAAATAAGATTTCAAACAGTGTTCTACTCCACAGGTCTAATCCAAACTCTTTATCTTATGAAGGAAGAAATGGAGGCCCAGAGAAGTAAAAGGTCTTACCCAAGGTCATCTAAAAAAAACCCTATTCAGTTCTTAAAAGGAACCATAAAGGTGAGAGGGGTGGTGTAGGTTAAGGTACAAACAGACTGCCTGTCCAGCTGTGGAAGACTGAGCAAAGGTCAGGTATCCTTAAACAGGGGTGTTGTCCAGGACATAGCTATACAAATGTAGTCTAGGGATCAGCCTCATTGGTATTCGCTGGGAGATTGTTAGAAACTCAGAATCTCAGACTCCTCCACTGACCTATCAACTCAGAATCTGTACTTCAAGAAGCTCACCAGGGCATTTGATGTCACATTCATGGGAGAGATGTGGGGGTCCCTTAGTCATTTATTTCCAGTTTTCTGTTAGCCAAGTTTGGGTTAGAAAATGTTTCCTGACATTTGGGAAGTTCTCCTCAGCCCCCACTTAAGTGCAGAACTTGGTTGGATACGTGAGCCTCTTTGAGGACAAGTGGAGGTCAGGATACTATCACTCTCCCAATCCCTGGACCTTCCCAAGCTTCCAGGCAATGATTCCATGGACACTTGTGTCATATTTATGTGCCGGGTCCCATCCCAAGTACTTTATACTTGCTTACCCTATCAGGCAGTGTTCTCCAGGGAAACTGAGTCAGCAGGGAACATGTACAAATATATTGAAAGGAATTGGATTGCACAATTTTGGGACTGGCAAATCTGAAATTTGTAGGGTGGGTAGCAGGCTGGGAACTCAAGCAGAAGTAGATGTCTTGAGGCAAAATTTTGTCTTCCTTGGGGAAGTCTTAGTTTTTGCTCTTAAGGTTCCTCAATTGATCTGATAGCAAAGGCCCATCATATTACTGAGGATTAATAATCATTCCTTAAAGTTGACTAATCGTAGATGCTAACCACAGCTACCAAATACCTTCACAGCAACACCTAGACTAGTGTTTGATGGAATCAGCAGTGAGTAGAGCCTGGCCAAGCTGACACATTAAACTGACCATCATACTCACCCTGGCCTTACAACAATCCTACAACTAGCTCCATTTTCCTGTTGAGGAAACTGAGGTGCTTGGAAGATAAGTGACACACCCAAAGGCAGCCAACCAGCCAGTGCCAGAGGCAACATCTGAACACAGGTAGCCTAGCTTCAGGTGGTCACTGTTCCCGCCAAATCAGGCTGCCTCTCTTGGCAACCTGCCTACTGACAATGCCAGGCCTCAGAGTGGCAGCTCCCTGGCTTTCCAGCCTGGTTTGGGGGGCTAGTATGTGCCCCCGTCCCAGGTTTTTCCACTGGCGGGGGTTGCTCATACAAAGACAACAGAAACTTGGCACCTGTCTAAGCCAGGCCTGCAGGGCTTTATTTGCAGGTGTATTTGGAAGAGGCTCCAGGTTGTTTCCTGGGCATGTGTGTTCAGGCCTGTGGGGGTGGGGGAGGCAGACTGTGTTATTTGATAACACCTGGAGATCCCTTTGCTTCCAGCACTGCCCATGAGCATCCTAATGCCTGCAGCCGTAGGCTCATGGCCAGTGTGGACTCCAAGCCAGGACTCTATGGGCTATGCTGCAGTCCCTGTGCTTTGATGGGTCCAAACTTAGATGAAGCTGCACTAGGAACTGACGTGCTGCCTGTCCCTTTGGGCCAGATTTGTTTTTCCTGGTATTTCCTCTCTCCTTGCCTCCTGTCTTCCTTTCTTTCTTTTCTCCTTCCTTTTCTTTCTCCCTCTTTTCTTCCCTCGCTCCCTTTCTTATCCTCCTTCCTTCATTTTTTACCTTTCTTCCTTCAAATTTCCTCTCTCCCTCCATCCCTCTTCCACTCTTCCTCCCATCCTGCCTTTCTAATTTGCCCTCAGTCATCTGACCCCAGGCACAAGGTAGCTCCAACAGCTGAACAAGAACAGCAGTCATGTCTCTTGGCCTATTTGAGGAGGGGGCTGAACAACCAGCATTCTTCCCCTACCTCCCCCTCACATTTAGCACACATTTCCCCATTATTCTGAAAGAAAAAAAGCCAGGATTTCAGGAAGCAGTACATATGTGTGTTCACCTTGGAGCCCAAGATCCATAGTGGCAGCTTGTCCTCAAAGCAGACAGCTATAGTTTGGTGTGCTGCATGCTTCAGTCTCTCCTTCCTTTTGAGCCCCAATGACTTACGGTTGGACCTGCCTTTGATTGCAGGCAATGCAGGTGATGTCCTGACCAACATCTGTTTACAGGTAAGAGCTGGCCTGAACAGCTTTTGCTTAGCTGCCTAGAAGCTAGAGACTAGAAGAGACTAGAAGACTGGTGTGTTAGTGTTAGTCAGGTTTAAGAACAACTTAGATGAAGAACAGTTTGTTTTGGGCTCATGATTTTAGAAGTTCTGTCCATGGTTAACTGACTCCATTGCTGTGTGCCCAAGGTGAGGCAGAGCATCATGGAAGAAGGGTGTGGTGGAGGAAAAACTACTCAGCTCATGGCAGTCCAGAAGGAGAGAGAGTGTGTGTGTGTGTGTGTGTGTGTGTGTGTGAGAGAGAGAGAGAGAGAGAGAGAGAGAGAGAGAGAGAGAGAGATCCAAGGACAAGATGTAGTCCAAAGATAGAGTGCAAGGGCATGCTCCCACTGACCTACTTCCTTCAGTCACACCCCACCTATCTATAGTTGCCACCCAGTAATTCATTCAAATTATTAATACATCAAACGAATTAATCAACTGATGAGGTTATACCTGTCATAATCTAACCATCTTATTTCCAACCATTCCTGCATTGCCTAACACATGAGCATTTGAGGCGACATTAAAGATCCAAATCGTAACAGATAGGTTCCTGCTGTGACTTTGGGCCACTGGGCCTCCATAAGATGGCTCCCTTTGGTTTGCCTATTCTTTACAGATTACCAAACATGTTCTTATCCATTCCCATCTACTCATCTGTCAAGTCTTATGCCTACTACATATTTAACAAGTGTTGGTTGTGCTAGGCATATAGAAATAAAGTGGTGATCAAGATCAAGCTGTTTGCTGCCCTCATAATGTTTGCCATCCTACAGGAAGCTAGAAAAGGAACACAGAATTCCAAGAGGGGTACATGTTTCACAGGCTAGGAGACTCTATTGCAGTTCAAAATTGGGGCAGGGAGCACCATTCTTAAGACTATGTTCTCACAACAAGGCAGGGTAGGTGCATTCAATCCCAGGTGTCATACTTCCCAGGTTAGGGTTTTCTGTACCTCTCCCCACTGCTCTTCCCTTGTCTTCCACCTACTTCCAGCTGCTGTCAAATGTGTTGAAATTCACCATCATTCATCCAATGAGCTTGGCCAATGACAAGATCCTGCACTGCTTGACTTTAACCAAACCAGGTGACTAGACAATTGAGGTCTTTGACAATCTGGAGAAAAGACCAAGCCATGCAAAACCAGGACAGCTCATCAATCTTCCTTGGCTTCCTGCTGTCACTGGTATGGCCAGACTCCACCTTTGGACTTCTAACACCTGGGAGTGGGGAAGGGTTAGAGGAAGCTGCAGGGGGCATGTTGTGGGCGTGGCTGTGCTTAGGATGTACAGTCTCTCCTATGTGTAAGAAACTTGCATTTTATAAGTACTGAAACAGTGGTTTAAAATGGGTAAGAATGTGACTTTTCCAGTATTACTTGGCTTTAGAGATTTTAAAGGGAAGGAGAACTGGCATTGGCTTTTCCTAACACAAAGGAGTCCAGAGAGCATCAAAGAGTGTCAGAAAGAAGCAGAAAGGGCAGAGTCACCTGGGTGGAAGGTTGGTTGGTCTTCTAGCCTTGGGTAAGGTAACTCTCTGTTAAGGGAATCCCTGGAAGGTTATCCAGATGGGAATGCCAGTGCTACTCATTACTGTAGGGTTCCAAGTCAACCTACTATACCTATAGCCTCTTCTTATTTTTTCCTCACTGCACATTCACTTTAGATATTTGAGTATAGCTGTCAAGGTCCTTGAAGAGCTAGCCATGACAGCCTTATGTAAGATGTCTGCATGGCATTTTGTGTGTGTGTGTGTGTGCTGGGGATTGAACCCAGGGCCTTGTGCATGCAAGGCAAGCATTCTACCAACTGAGCTGTATCCCCAGCCCCTGCTTGGCAGTCTTATATGGCCTGGTGTGGAAAAGAGGTGCCTGAGCCCTCCTGCTTCCCCAGCCAGATTCCTGTGCCTCTTGGCTGTGTACTAAGTTGTCTAGGCCATTGCCTTTTTATAAAGTGGGGCTTAGCTCCTGATGACTCAGCTGTACTCATAGAATTTGCAGAAGAATCGTCACCTCTGTGACAGCTCTCTCACTAAAGGCTGGCTCTCTTTGCTGCAGCATAGAGTCCATTCGCCAGGAAGCTTGCTCTGCCATCCACTCTCCACCAGGCTTGGGAAGCCCTGCCTTCAGCCCTGCAGCTATACCCACTGGACTCTTCCCTCTTTGGGGAGGAACTAATGGACAGTTCCATATGCCTTTCTCTGTGATAAACCTGATGATTTTGGCCAAAAGTACAGTCCCTCCAGGAAGTCGTGGCCCATTGTCATTACACAGAAAATCCCAGAGGCTCCACCATGAGTTGTCCATGCCATTCCAGTGCTAAATTTGGCAGGGAAGGAATCCAAGGAATTCTTTAGGCTCTCATATTCCACCTTGTTATTTTGGGGTACAGAGAAGAAGGGGGTGGAATCTATGAAATTGTATCCTCAGCCTCAACTCTAGAGCTGAGGAAAAAGCAGAGCTGAGACCCCTAGGGAGTGACAGCCCCTTCCCTCAAATCTACTGCCACCCCACCCCCTTCAGCACCATGGCTACCAGGACCACACAGTAGTTTAAGTTTCACCAGAATCCCAGGGGCCCTGTGCTGGGGGCTTCTGGGCCCCTCTGCTGCTCTGTGGGGCTGTGCTAGGGGCCCTGACCTGCCCACTCCTCATGGGCCCAGGGACCCTGCCAGCCTACGAGTCTTTGTGGCTGGGTCTCACTTCCCCATCTCTGTTCTGGTCACGTGGAAGACTCCCTGTCCAAGCCTCCCCTCTGCCCCACTCAGCCTGCACCCCCAGGGGCTCCCCCTCCCCTTCTGCCCTCCACAGATAACCAGAGGCAAGCTCAGCAGTGGAAGGCATGGTCTGTACTGCAGACTGCCCCTCCCCTACCGCGTTGGAGACACAGAGCCACCTGTGTGCCCCAGCTGGGTGGGCTGTGCCACTAGAGCCAGTGCCGGGCCAGGAGTCTGCTGTGGGCCAGTGGCCATCTCGGCCTGTTCTCCTTTGCACAGTGGCTCAGTCCCAGGGGCCGCTGATAGAGCCACAAGTCTGCAAAGGGCAGTGGCCCCCTCCCTCCCGCTTCTAAGTGGGAGGAGCCCACTCCTTGGAAGGGCTCCGGGAGACAGACAGATGTTCAGGCAGGAGGTCAAAGGGACCCCAGAGCCAAGGCTCTGCCTCTGCATCCCTGGCTGGCCTGGGAAGGAGGGAAGGATGGTGCCCAGGGCTCCTAGGACACCTGTTGGCAAAGCCCCATCAGCCGCCACCAGGGCCAACTCAGTGCCAGGGCAGCTGCTCCAGAGGCATGTCCTGTGCCCTCGGGGACTGTGTGCTTGGCAGACATCACCTTCACCAGGTGAACTCCAGAGAAGGCCTCTGAAATACCCAGGCCTGGCCAGCGCAGTCCCCAAGGAGAAAATCTCCCAGTTGGCCCCAGCATTAAAAGGGGTTACTTCCGAGGATCTTGGACAGGCTGCCGGGTCTTCCAGAGCCTGCCAGCATCTGGGGACGGCCTGCCACCGAGAGCCCTGACCCAGGACACAGGGACCCTCACTGTCCCTGACTTGCATGTGACCTTGGATCCAGCTCTGTCCTCTGTGGGCAGGGTCTTCCCCAATGTCAGAAGCTGAACTGGGAGCCTGCCCCACCTGAGAGGCCCTGCCTGCCTCTTCCAGGTTTCTGAATATGGACTGGCTTCAGGATGAAGGAGTCCCACGGCCACTGGGAACCCTGGATCAGTTATTGCTGCCTGCTGCACGGGGTCAGGAGGTCACTGCTATGGAGATATGAGAAGGGTAGACCCTGCTTAGGGGTCTGCAACCCACTCTTCCAGGGCCAGCTCCAGAAACAGGGTGCTCTTCCAGTGCTGCACTGAAATCAGGCTTACAGACAGTGGCAATTCTGGGAGGTCCTCATGGGGCAGCCAGAGTTGTGACGAGTTGCATCTCTGGATGTGGATGCAGTAGCAGAAACAAGGATCAGAAGAGCTCTCAGGCTTAGGCTGAGGCCAACCTAGATCCTTACCTCTGGGAATCCTCACAAGAGCCCTGTGAGGCAGGTATGCTTTGTGTCTCTGTTGTTTTAATAAGGACATGGTAGCTCAAGGCACATACTGTCTAGCAGGGTGGCACTAGGATCCAGCATTCCATCCTAGGGTTGATTAACCACAGAGATGAGAGATGAATCTCAAACTAACTCATGCTGCCACGTGGTCATGCTCCAAGAACCCTGAAAGCTGAGACCTTCTGTGGAACTCCTCCCAGCTTCACTCAATGCCCAGCCCAAAGGTGACATCCAGTTGGTACCTCTTGAAACATGGTCTGGATAAAAGAGCTTATGCTCTGCTAGACAGGGAGCAGCACCCTACCTAGGCCTGTCCTGACCACTGGGGCTTAGCATGAGGAAGACCTGTTTCTCCAAAGAGGCTGTCTCTTGCCATCCCCAAGACTGTTGCCCTAGGCTGCAGGGGCTGCTTTGGGGCAATTGGTGTCCCCTGTTTTCTCAGGTGAAGAAAGAAAATCTCCCAGTTAGCCCCAGCATTAAAAGAGGTGTCCACCTCTGTGAATGAAGGAACAGGCCCTAGTAGGCTCCCAACACCAACCTTGAACATAGATTAGGTCCTGAAGTCTGGAGTCCCTCCCCAGAGGAGCTCTGGTTCCAGATGAACCACTGGCAGGAGGAGCAGGAGAAGTGAGTTGGGGGTGGAGTAAGGGTGGGGAGAGGGATCTAAATAGGAGGGATGGGAATGGACTCAAAGAGGAAGGGAGGGGACTCAGAAGTTGGGTGGGGCCAGGAGGAGTACCTTCAATGCCTTCCAGGGAATTATAATTCTAGAAATAAGCATAAATTACAATCAATTTCCAGATAATACATGCCTTGAGAGACAGATTGTGGCTTACATGTTCATTGTACCCAAACTTTAATTAAACCCTTTAAAATGAAAACTTACCCTGCATTATTCTGCTAATTGACCCGACCTGGTGAAAGAAGGCCCTGTCTGGGACTGTGGTGATTGTGTGTTAATAAAATTTATTTCTGCAGTCTCGCCCAACTCCCTATTATGTATTCAAGAAATGTGTGGGCTCAGAGCCAGTCATCACAAAGCAAAAAGTAATAAAACCTCCAAAGACTGTCCCCACCCCACCCCCACCCTTGCCTGCCACTTCTGGTCAGGCTCTGTCTTTGCCATTCTCTGTACCATGAATTCAGTTAGGATCATTTGAGGTTTTACCCCTTTATAGTAGCAGAGATTTGGAAATCCCTGTGCTTATTGTATTGGGCACTTGGAAGGCTCCCCAAGTTCATAAGGAACACAGCTGGTGATGAGTGGAGATGGTACTTCTCAAGGCTGGTAATATCGCACATGGTTTGGTTTGCTAAGAGATAGGTGCAATGGCCATGGTCTTATTCTTTACAATTCCATTCAGAGAAATCAGGGGTTGTGACCAAATCTGCTCCTTAGCCTCTTCTCCTTGGCAGACTGCAGTGCCTGAAATTGCCACAGTGCTTCACAGAGTCTCCTCTGCTGAGAGAGTCTGATCAGGTCCTGTCCCTCTGGATCTTATCCTTATCAATCCAGGAAAGGGCAGCCATCCTTTGGGCCTGCAATCACCTCAGTGTTTATGGAGACTTCCTATTGCTTTGAGTTGCAGCGGCCAGAGTATAAAGGGCTCTGTTGGAGGATACAGAGCCTTGTACATCCTCTGTGGTTGTTCTCATTCCTAACCCCAGCCTGCCTCTGTGAGCTGTGCTGCTAGTAGAAGATGGGAGTGGACACTGGCCTTGGTAGAGAGAAAAACCAAACTGAACTCACTTTTCCTGACCAACTTAGCCTCTCATGGCCCCATTTCACCAGGGAAAAGAACTGACCAAAGAATGATGTCTCCCTGGGCATGGCCCTCAGTCTTCATGAGACAATAATAGGCACTCTTTCAGTCACTCAAAAAATGGGCACTGGGTACAGCAAAATGAACTCGGTACCATACCCTAACTTGGTAGTTATGGAAACATACCTGAAGTACCACTTGCTAGGTGCAAAGAACTGTGGGAGCTCTGGCAAGGGAGTGACTAAGCTTTCTAGGGTATGAACCCTAGACAAGCAAGCCTTCACAGGGAGGAGGCATTGAAACTGGGCTTTAAGGGAGTTCTTAAGGATATTCTAGAAGGAGAAGCAGAGAGAATGACAGAAGGATATGAAAGCTTCCAATGGGCTCTGGGATCAGGATGTAGGGTGTAGTTAGGACTAGACAATGCAGAGTCCCAGATGCACATTTGGAGAAGACAGGGGACAACCTCACTCAGAAAATCCAGAGGGAGCAAGTGTGGTAGCAGTGTGGCAGAGCTGCCAATTGTCTCACCCCACCCCTACACACATGGGTCCACATGTACACATGGACACACAGACACATGAATACATGAGCACACATACACATCTAGGCACTATTGAGGATTATAGCCTGGATGCCTGTGTCTACTTGAAAATTCATGTGCGGAAGTCCCAACCTCCATGTGAGGACATAGCGAGAAGTTGGCCATCTGCAAAACAGAGTCCTCACCAGGAACCAAATTTGCTGGCAATATGATCTTGGACTGCTCAACCTACAGAACTGTGAGAAATTCATGTTTGTTGTTTTGACATTTTGTTATAGCAGTGTGAACTAACACAGTCACTGTGTAGACACACACAAAGGCATGCATCTAGCTCATACACATAGATGGGCATATGTGCAACACATACACACATGCACATCCAGGCACATGTGCACACAATGGCATGCATATGGATCCATGTACATACATGCACATACTAATAGATGGGCTCACCCAAAGACATATGCCTGCACACACAAGAATGCCTAAGGTCACAACCACATACAAATGCACATGCTCAGATTGGTGCATGCAGTGGACATACAGCACATGCATATTGACCTACTCTTTCCCCAGCACCACAGAGCTCTTTGCTCCTGGGCAAGTAGTCAAAAGGCTCCACTCCATGATCAGAAGCAGTCTAGAACAGACTCCTAGTGTCCTATTTATTCCACAGCCTGAGACTCTGAGTGGCCTTTCGGAAATGGGTGGAAAATCCTGTCCTGGGACTTGTAAATGAGACAGCCGTTTCTGATGGGAACAGATCAAAATGTGTTTTTTCATCTTTGCTTGCCTTTCTCCATCCACACTGTCACCAGCCTTGGAGCTCCAGAAAAGAGACACATGGTAAGGGCAGAAAAAGCCATTACTACAATCCTAGAGTAAAGAAAGCATAGACAGCCCTGAATCTGGACCATGGGAAAGGCATTTGGCCTCTTTGTGTGTGTGTGTGTGTGTGTGTGTGTGTAGGAGTGTGTGCATTTGTATGGGAGATTATGACTGTGAAAGTGTAAGTTTGCATGTGTATGCAATGTGTAAGAAAGTGTGCACCCACATGTGTTTGTGTGCATGCATGAGAAATAAAGGTAGTAACTCTTGCTGGACCCCTTTGGAGATTCAGAGCCACAGCCACCTGCCACCTGGGTCCATGCTATTGTGGGGAATGACAGGATAACTGTTGGGACCTCAGAACCCATCCATGGGACTGAAGATTGGAGAAGAGTAGGGGTTGTAGCCCTCAGGTAGGCAAGTGTGCTCCCCTTTTGTTCCAGGAATAGAGGCCTCAGAGGTGCTAGAAGGTAAGGATATCCTTAGCAAGCTTCTCTGGGCTTCTTTTCCCAGGACTTTTTTAAGGACAGACCCCAGGCTTGCCCCTCAGAGGAGATGACTAGAGGCTATTTACTCTGCCTCTGCCTTCCTCTGAGCCCCTTTGGCAATCAACAACTTTCTTTATCTATCCTGAAGATCCCTGTAAGGCTTGTTGCCCATCCATTTTCTCATCTGTGCCCAGTTCCTCACACATAAATCCTGCCCTCAGCTTTGGAAGCCACCCCTTTGTCCCTGCAGCCTCCTGGCCTTCTGAGAGTCTCCATGGACCAATATTTGCCTGTGGTCCTGGAAGCTGCCTACCTCTTTTCCTTGGTCCACTGAACTTTCCATCACTCCCAGCTTGCCTGCTTGCTTAGTATCTGCCTGCTCATTTTAATCCATCTTGTCACCAGATGAACCTTGCCTTCTCCATTTTGCAGCTGAGGAAACTGAAACCAGAGATGGGACATAACTGCTACAAGACCATTCAAAGAGGCAATGATAGAACTGAGAAGTGGCTCCTGGTCTTTATGAACCCAGGACTTCTTGAATCTCAGGAACATAGCTTTGGAGGAGGGTGGGGCCCAGGATGCCTTCTGAATGTGGCTGCTCCACTCCTCCTGAGTCTCAGGTCTCACTCGTCAAATAGTGGGTCAGTAGGAAACACAGCTTGTACTAGAGACCCAGGCAGGATACTACTCCATCCCTGTGTGAGTTTGGACAAGTCCATGCTTCTCTCTGGGACACAGTCTTTCCATCCTGGAAACTTTTAAAAAAGAAATAGGCAAAACAGTACTAGCCTTGTTAAAGGGGAAATAATAAATTTTGAAGATCAAGAGGCATCTGCCTAGGGTCTTCAAGTTCATTTCACTGCATGTAACATGTACCAAGTTCCAACTCTAAGTTCCATTCCAGGGGTGGGGTGTGGGCATTTATGCAGTGAATATGACCAGCTTGTGTCTGTGTCTTTGGAGGCTGACATTCTAGCCAGGGACCTGAAACAGAGCTGAACACAATAGGTGGTCTTTAAGGGTCCTTCTGCCTCTGAGATCCCTGAATTGGCTCCTAACTTGCCCATGATCAGGGACCTCTGTTGGGGGCAGGTCAAGAATGAGAACCTCAATGTAAAACTGAGAGTGACAGAGAGAGGAAAAGGAAAAGAAGATATGATTGGCAATACAAGGTCCTCTCCCAAAGGTAACAATGCCCTAATTCTCACAGCCTGGCAACGTGCTACCTAAAGTTATTTAGGGCCCACCCAGATAATTCAGGATGATCTCCCCATCTGGAAAAATTATGATTTAATCCCATCTGCAAAGTCCCTTTTCCCAAGGAACTCTTGTGTCCTTGTATATCCTTCTACTGATCTAATCCTTCTTACAGAGGATGAAAGATGTCAGAGATATTTGTAGAGTATATGAGATCAGCAGAAGTAAGAGGCTGGAGCAATTCAAGGAAGGTCTCAGAACCAAAGAACACAGGTGGCCTCTTAAAGCTGGAAAAGACAACAGATTCTCCCTTAGAGCCTCAGAAGGAATACAGCCTGCTGGTGCCCTGATTTTAGCTCAGTGTGATCCACTTCAGACTTCTGACATGCAGAATAGTAAGAGCATAAATTTGTGTTGTTTTAAGCCACCAAGTCAGTGGTCATTTGTTGCAGCAGCCCCAGGAACCTGATACAGAATGGAATTGGCTGTTAAGCCCTTGCCATGTACAAGGCATGGTGCTTGGGAGTTTCCACCAATTGTCTCATTTGACTCAGAGAATGTCCCCTGCCATTGGGAAGCTCTTACTATAATGTCCATTTTACAGATGAGACTCCTGGGGACACAGCTTGCCTCTGTTCACTCAGTGTAGATATGGCAGCACAAAAGTTGGTTCCAACTGAGCCTGCTGGACTCTGACAGCCATTGAGGGATCTTCCAAGATTGGAGAGTAGATTCACAAGCAGCCACTGTGCTGGTCTGGATTAGGCTGGACTTTTTTTCATCCCTAGTTCCCCCAGAAGTCTGGGACTGGCCTGGGCTCAGGGTCCTCTGGTGGCCTCTGTCTCCAGCAGTGGTGCCCTTTCTAGCATCTCTGCCCAGGCATTGATCCAAGCTTTGGATCTCTTGGCTAAGATCATTGGCCCTGATTTAAGAACCAGAGAGCCAAAGAGACCTGACTCAACAGCAGGTGCAAGCAACACCCAATTAGCCTGCTGGCATGATAGCTGGTGTAGCAAAGTGTATTTCTTCACTGGTCCTTGTAGGGCCTGTGTTAACATTGATCCTGAGGCCTCACTTCCCAGCTACTTGAATTAGCACTGACAATTTTCCAGCTTGAGAACAGGGCAGTGGATGAGAGGCAATCCAGCTCACATAGCTGATTGTAATGGCTTCATTTTCACATGATATATTTATAGGGAAAAACAGTCATAGCAGAGGAGGGATGCATGTGCTTCCAGATTCTCAGACACAAGTCTGGTGGGGAGGAGAAAGGAATGGAGCAGGTTAGGGGAGAGGCCCTCTCACATCTATTATGTGCCCTTTCCTATTATGTGACCTTCCATTTGGGCAATGCCATTTATGAATTCATAGCACCATTCAGAACAATGTCACATAAAGATGAGAGTGGTCCCCTTTCCATCCTAGGCTTATTGAGAATGTCATGATGATCCCAGTGTGACTAGAACCTTCCTTATAGTTTCTAGCAGCAAGAGAACTCTGATGTGGTGGGAAGTAGTTCTGCCACCTCTGCTTCCCCTCCAGGGTCTTAGTTCCAACCTCAAGAGCCTCTGAGCAACTTAAACCCCAGTGGATCCCTGAAGGTTAGAGCTGTGGAGGGCAGGGGGCTGTTCACAGCAAGAACACACAGTCTACTGGAGAAGAGATAGGGGAATTGAGGTCGTTCAGGAGCCATAAGTTCTTAAAAATTATGAGTTTGGTCCTCAAAGCCTTCAGATGTCACCCCCAAATAGGTCTTGTTATCCCATTTCAAAAGGGATGAAAATTAGACCAAGAGTGGCTTACCCAGTGTTGCTTAATTGGAAAAAAGCTGACCAGAGATGGGAAATTCAAGGGCTGAATCAAGACCAGTGTGCTAAGCTATGTGCTAGACAGGTTGTTACTCTCTGACGCACTGATTGTCCTCAAACCATATGTTGGGATTCCTCACTGACATACATTCTTATTTAGGGGACACTATATTTTCATTTCTGATTGATTTTTAGTATATTTTCTTTATTCCAAAGTAGTTAATGGTCTATACAGATATTCTTAAATGCACTTGGAACCATTTTGTCAGTGCAATTTTGTAATATTGTTATTATTCTAATGCTGTGATTCTGTGAGTTTGGTTTTATTATTATCACCTAGAACATCTTAGAAATTCAAATTCTCAGGCCCTGACCCAGACAGATTAAAGCAGAGATTCTAGGAGCAGAGCCCAGCCAACACTGGATATATAATCGTGGAGCCCAGTGAAAAATGAAAACGTGGAGTCCCTTGTTGAAAAACTTAATAGTTAAGAATTTCAAGATGGTGATAAGAGAGCATTAAACCAAGTGTGGGATCTGTCTGTGTATGGGACCCTGTGTGACCATGTGGGTGGCACATGCATGATGTTGGCCTTCTGCCTATCAACTGTTTCCACAAGCACTCCAAGAGATGCTGATGCCCACTGAAATGTGAAAACTGTTGCACTAATGCTTTTTTCAATTTAAAAGTAACACCTGTTTGCAAAGGAAACTTTAGGAAATCTAGAAATATGCAAAGAATAGAAATTTTTAAAAGCACCACAAATGATCTTATTACCTACTACTCCTCATCATATTTACTTCCTATCTGTTTTCTATGTGCAGGTTTTTGATTTTTATGTATACATGTGATACCACTGAACATACATGGGTGTACTTTGTACTCTTCCATAATAGAACATAAGCATTTTTCATGCAATGACATCTGTTATAATTATCATTTATTTTTATTACTATTGGTGGTGCTCAGGATCAAACCCAGGGCCTTTTGCATGCTAGGCAAGTGTTATTGACCTATACCCCCAGTCACTATAATGATCACTTATAATAGCAACATACCTGTATAAGCCACCTTTTGTCCTCATATCCTCTGCTCACACCTTCTGCTTCATTGCAATGGAATTCTGTTCACCTCACTTTCTGCCCCTGAACTATTTATCTACCGCAGCCTACTTAGCCATTGTTGGCACATGTGCACACCTGGAAACAGGAGAGTCAATACCTGCTGGGGAATCCCTTCATGAACAGATAAATATTCTTTTCTTCCATGTCTTGGGCCAACAATTCAAGGTACATTGTATTGAATCCTTTGAGTTTCCCCAGTGGATCTGAGCCCCAGGTGCCTGCAGCAGTGACCAACTCAAATGAGGTCCCTTGAATTGGCTTCTCCTCCTTTCCTGTTTAATTTATCTCCCAGTCCCTCTATCCTATTCCCTGGGACCACTTTCTAAAAGATACTTGTCTCAGATGCTCCTTCTGGGGGGAATGCAAGGTAACATGCTACTTCTCTGCTCAAGTGGATGGGGCATTCTCATTTGTTGGACTGAGGTGAATCCTGGCTTTTCTTTGTTTTACACCAAGGTGAACCTTTTTTTTTTTTTTTGCATAAAAAGTCTTCTATATGTAGGTAAATTCTCCTGAACATAATCTCCAATATAGAATTCCTGTGTCAAACTGTTAACATTGCTCTTAGTTCTAGACAGTCTAAAGGAGAACAGTTGGTTTCTGGCTGGCCAGGCCTACTGCACTTGATTGACAATCTCTTGGCCAAGGTCTACTGGCCTGAAGGTGTTGGAAACACATGAAGAACACAGTCTTTCCACCATTTATAGAGTGTAAGTTGCAGAGAAAAGTCACAGGCAAGGTCTGGACATATATGTTTGCTTGGGATGTCATAATAAAATTCTACACATCGAGTGGCTTAAACAATATAAATGTATTGCCTCCCTCCTGGAGGTCAGAAGCCTGAGTCAAAGGTGTTGACAAGGCGGGTTCCCTCTGAGGGCTGCTCAATCCATTTCTCTTAGTTTCTGATAGAATCCTGGCAATATTTTGTGTTATCTTATAGAAACACCATCTCCATCTATGCCTTCATTTTCACATGGCATTCTCCTTGAGGGTGTGTCCATGTGAAAATGTCCCCTTTATATGAGAACACCAGTTATTTTACATTAAGAACCCAACTTATTCCAATATGACTTACTCTTATTCAATTATATAGTCAGTGCCTCTACTTCTAAATAAGGTCATAATCTGAGATATTGGAGGTTAGAACTTCAACATATGAATTTGGAAGGGACACAATTCAATCCCCCAAAATGTCATCCAGGCCCATATAGTAGGTCCTACCTTGGACTCTGTCCCTTCATGAGGAAAGAGAGGAATGAGGAAGGGGTTCTCTTTCAAACCACAGTTCTAGAAGCACTTGGGAATTTGCAGGCAGAAAGAGCCACAGTACCTTTCTGGAAAATGACATGGAGTGGAGCTTGTACCAAAACAGTGCCTTGAACCAAAGTCCTAAGGGCCCCTCCAATGCATGACCACTAGCAGTAGCAGAGGAACCACAGATCAGCCCATCTGGCTCAAATCCTCATGTTTCAGAGTAGAAACAGGCCTAACAGGGACAAAGGGCTTTCCTGTCACAGAACAAAGAAGTGGCAGGCCTGGAAGGAGCTACTCTGGATCCCCTTGCATGCACCATGGTTGACTGTCTCCTACTTTTTCCTCTTTAGCACACACTCTCAGAACTGAGGCCTAGCAGAAACCCTAACAGTAGAGGACTTGCTCAAGGCTGCCTAGCAAGTCAATGAGGAGCTAGGCCTGGAATCAAGGTTTCTGGACTCCTAGCTCTGTGCTCCTTCCTCACTGATGCATGTAGTCTTTGACCCTGTTTCCTGTATCACATTCTTTGAACACATATTTAATAGGAATGACACACCAAAATGTCCTGGTTCAAGCAATGTAGTTGGGTGATGCTAAATTCAGTAAAGTTAGACTGCCAGACTTCTCAGGGCCTCTTCAGCACTATGTACATTTGGATTCTCCAAGTAAAGATATAACCCACAGGGTTTCCCCACCAGCTTTGACCTCAGAGAACCCTTGTCTACAATAGCTGGTTGACTTTTTTCTAAACCCCCTGGGTGGGCCTCTGAAAGCCATGAGAGCCTGAATGTCTCTATAGGGCAACAAACAGAAAGTTTGGATCATGGTAAGATCCTGCTCAAGACACATGGGAAATGAAGTTGGGGAGAGAATGAAAGGGCCCAGATCTTCAGACCCAGGCCTGCCTTCTGTGGACTCGAGAACTAGAACTATCTGTGGCCTTATTAAGAATCAATCTAACCTTTTCTTGACAGAACACCTTAAAATACCTCTAATTTATTCTGTGTGTGTTTACTTCTCTACAGAAACATCTGGTCTTCTTTTCTGTTCTCACCCACACCTACCCTGGTGCTTAATGGCACTTGTACCATTTAGCCAGCAGCCAAGAATAATACAGGTCACTCCTCAGGCCAATTTCTCTTCTCATGGCAGAGCTCCAAAGGAAGTCTGAGACTTTCCAAGGGAAGGGGTTTGGATTGTCCTGCAGGAGAGCTGTGGTGGCCTCCACGTCAGCTCCTCAGGGAAGAGCCAGGCCTGGCGCTGCCCCTGCATCTGCAGCCTGTTCCAAATGGCCTATCTCTGGTACTAAACCCTTTGCCAAGAGGAGCCAATAGTTGGAAAGGAAGAGGGCTTCTCTAGAAATTCTTAAAATGGCTTCACTGTCAAGTTTGACTGAGGATTTCAGTGCCAATAGGCAAACATGTGGAGATGAAATTTATTTCTGACACAACTTGTTTCCCAAGCAAGGGAAAGTATGTTTGGAAAAGAACTTTGTCTAGAGCCCAAGCTTTGCAAACCCAGGTAGATATAGGTAATGCCTTTCAACCTCCCAAAGCAGGGCAAAAACAAAGCAGGAATCCCAACAATGGGCTGACCTTTGCATACAAGAACATGATGACATCTTGTGGTAAATATTCTCTGACACAGCTGCTCATGCTTTAGCTCTCCATGTAGCCCAAATATATGGTTACAGTAGATTTATATATATATATATATATGAAGCAATTTAATTTGAATCCAATGGTTGTGGATTGGGGTCCATGTGCCCAATGGAATCTCATTATTATCCTACAAGAGCCTGTGAGGCAGGTACTTCCTCCCTTTTATAGATGAGCAGATGCCGAAGAGAGGTAAACTCTTTTGTCCAAAGCCACACAGTTCATTAGTGGCAGGACTCTACCAGGCTCTTAGAAACCCCACATCTGTCAGAAGCAAGAGGAGACTCTGATTTGGCATCCCAATCTGGTGGGGAGAGGGGAAAGGAGCCAGCCAGAGGCAGTGGACACCACCCAATAGCCCAGATATGTGCTCCCTGTTCAGTGCCCAGGAGAGGGCTAGAAGCCAAGCAGGCAGGAAGGAATACTATCAGTGTGCAGGTCACCTGTCATTGAAGGAAGTGTGTCATCTGTCCTCACCTCAGGGGAATTTAGGCTCCATTCAGCGAGTGTACTAGCTCAATGGCTTCCTGCTCTCTGCTGGGTCTGAGCTGGCATACTGCTGATTCGGGGGATTTAAGCAAGGATGGGCAAGTTCAGCTGACCTCGAAGTGCTTGATAAAACGTGTGTTCTGAAGTTGGCAGAATATCCTGATTTATTCATGAAGTACCTGGCTCAAAATAGAGTGAGAGCGCTTACATGTGGATGGCCTGGCAAGCTTGGGAAGTGAGAAATAAAAATACTTCAACCACAACATTTCCTAACTCAACATCAAATGGGAGACTTATGTAATTGTCACTTAGTCATACTATTAAGAATACAAATTGCCAGGCTGATAATGGGGCAGAGGAAGGAGGGGGAGGATTTGCTAGGGTGAGAGCCCTACTTCCTTGGCTCCTCAGGAATTGGGCAGCTAGCAGCTTCCAAAGATGCACAGGGTTTGATGAGCTGGAGGTTGGGAGACAAGAGATCCAGGTCCCTGCTTCATCCAACCTTGAATTGCCCTGACAATGGCTGGAAACAGGAAGCCCTGCCTATATCCCCAAGATGTACACTTTAGTCACAAGTCAGGAAAGTGCTTTTTCCTGAAGCCCACTGCAAGAGTCAGCTCCAGGGCTGTCCTGAAAGGTAGATGGGCTTCAGACTTGGGAAGTCCCTAAGGTTCTGAAGGGGCTGCCTCAGAGCAAATCTGATGAGAAAGCTCTTACTGACCTGGAGGCTGAGGAAAGCTGGGGTTTGGGCTACTCCCTTCAAGGAATCTCACTCAATTCCACTTCCACCAATAAGCTCCACCTGGCTTCTGGGCCAGAATCCTTATGGGGAAGGGTTAGTCAGAGGTGACAACTCTAAAAACCTTAGCAACATAAGAAAAATGGCATTCATTATATTTACAGCCCTGAACTTGATTTAGTTGATATAAACAATGAGAGACAGGAAGGGGGAGAAGGAGGAGAGGAAGAGAGATTCTACTCTGAAAATACAAACTCCTGTTGGGAGGATAAAAGCTGCCCAGAATATTCCTGGCCACTAATGGAATATTGATAAAGCCAGTCCTGACCACACAGGGGCAGCCCGATGTCCAGAAGAGAATGCCATGTTGGCATTAGCAGTCCGGGGCCAGTTTGTACTCTATCACTTATTGGCTCTGTGACTTCAGGCCAGTCACCAACCCCCACCTATGAACCTCAGTCAGTGGCCTCAACCAAAAAATGAGGACAATCAACATTTCCACCCCATGGCATCACTGTAAAGGTCAAAATTAGCTAATAATTGTGAAAATGCTTTGGAAAGCACAGGGCTAGAGAGGACAGTGAAGCATGGGACAATGTGAAAAACCCAGGGATCCAGTTAAATCCCATTCTGCTTTCCTACCTCATATCACTTCCTTTCTTTGCCAGTGAAGTCTCATCTTTCAGGTCTCAGCTTAGAAGTTGGGTCATCAAGCTAAGCCAAGACCTTTATTGGCCCCTATGTGTCCCCTACAGAGCATTTGCCTCTGTGTAGTTGGCATGACCTTTTGCTGTCTCTTTCCCCAGACTTTAAACCTCATATGGTCAAGGGCTTGTCCTTCTTCACTGTTGAATGTCCAGCATCAAGTCCGGGATGTGGCACAGAGTTGGTGCTCAATGAATGCTGAAAGAAAAAAAAAATGAATGAATGAATGACTCTGCCTCTCTCCACAAGGCTCAACTTGCCTGAGTTGCAGTTTCTTTGTCTGCTAAGTGAAATGACGATGTTGATGACTGTAGCCACAATAGTGGCAGCTTGTTTGCAGCTTTTTGTATGGATGGTCTCCTATTGTCCCTGTAACAATCCTGCTATTACTCCCAATTAATGAATTGAGAAATTGATGCTTGGCAGGCAGGCAGGCAAATCTCATATAGCTCATACACTCTTTTTTTGGTGGGGGGCGGGGGGGCGGAGTCCCTGGGATTGAACTCAGGGGCACTCAACCACTGAGCCACATCCCCAGCCCTAGTTTTTGTATTTTATTTAGAGACAGGATCTTGCTGAGCTTCTTAGTATTTGCTGAGGCTGGCTTTGAACTTGTGATCCTGCTGATGGGATTACAGGTGAGTGCCACTGTACCCAGCAAGGTCACACACCTTTAAGGGGTAGATTTGTTGGTGGCCATGGCACAATAGAGTGCTAAGAACATTTTCTAGAGTCCTATACAAACTGAGAGAGGAAAATATAAGGGGCTGTCGGGGGTGAAGGTGGAGGCAGAAGGTGGTAATGATGGTGGTGGTTGTGGTGGTGGTGGTGGTGGTGACAGTGGTGGAGGAATAAGAGCTGGAGGTGGTGGTAGAGATAAAAGTGCAGGTGATGATGTTGGTGAAATTGGAGGTGATGATGGCAGTGCAGGTGGTGGTGGTTGAATTGGAGGTAGTGATAAAGATGAGGTGGTGGAGGTAGGCGTAATGATAAAAGGGAGGCCTTTTCTTAGTCTCTGAGCCATCTCTATGTCTCTAAGGCCCCTGATGAGGGAGCTGAATTACTTGAGGGAGAAGGCAGAAGGAAAGAGAAGATTAGTGGGAAGAAAGAGAGAGGGAAGTAGAATCAATTTAGTGAGCCGTACCGTGTACATGTTGGGAGATTGTAGGTGGCATTTGACATTGGTAGTCATTCTGGTCTGGGGGATACAGGGTAGTCTGAAGGTTTCAACTCCTATCTATCATTGACCTATTTCTCCAGAAAATCAATTTTGGTCAGACAGTCTAGCTGAGACTGTGGAGGCTACTGCCTTTTCTGTTCCCTGGGCCCAGCTAGTGGAAATATCACCATGTGACATTCTCATACTGTGTTAGCTATGGTCTTTCTAGGATCAGAAGCCCCGATAGGGTTATTATCCATGAATTTTATTCAAGAAAATGTCTGTGAGAGAAAACAGGGAGGGAACCTGGGAAGTCTGAAAAGCCATCAGACCACACTGCAAGTCTGACCACAAGTGAAGGAGAGAGGGAAGGAGGGCTGTGTGGAAACATCTAGACCACTCTGTAGTCTAAGGATGGCTTGGCAAATCCATAAAGGAGACTTAAAGGAAGACTTGACCATTAGATGAGACCTGTGTCTCCCATGAACAGTTTAATTTAGTACCCTGTCAGCCCAGCCATTGGCTGAGAACAACCAAGGGAAACATGGCCTCCACATAAACATGGAGATGGATCTCAGAGCACAGAAGCTGAGGCCCTGGGCTAAGGATTCCTCCTAGAGTTGAGGGTCTGTGAAGTATATTCTCATATACTCCCTTCCTGCTTACCTCTCTCCACCAGCTTTTAGGCAGCTCCAGGCTAGTCAAAACTAGGATGTGGCAGCTCACCTTCTGGACTGACTTTGAGGTCTTCAGCTCCTTGCCCAGTCTTTGGCCCACAACTCATGGCTCCCCAGAGTGGAAGTGTGTTTTAATCCTAGCAAAGCCAGTTCAGTTGGGGTTTGGAGTTTGCTTTCTATTTCAGGGGATAATGGATCAGCCTTTCCCACAGCACTGGAAGTAACCCAGCTGCACAGAAACCTCTCTTTTTAATGCACTACAAGGGATCCTCTTACAGAACAAACCTCTAGCAAAGAGACTGCCCATTTTCTTAAAAGGGCAATGACCTTACCATTTTCTCTTTGATTTCAGTCACTAAGTCCCAACTCTCCCTACTTTGTTACTGGCCTAATGGACTCTTCACCTTGGATACTTTCCCCTAATCTGGCTCCCTGGTATAGCTTTGGAGTCACTCAAATCCCTGCCTATTCTGGACCATCTACAGAGGATGGACACACACACACACACACACACACACATACACGGGGGGGGGCAGAGAGAGAGAGAGAGAGAGAGAGAGAGAGAGAGAGAGAGGACATACTTGTAAGAAAGAAGGAGTATGCCTGTGCATGAAATTGGGTCTCATGTGCTTCCATTCTTACTGATTATCTTCTCTATTTTCTCATCTTTGTTGTTCTTTTTGTCACACTATTTCTACAGTTTTAAATGTCCTCCCCAGCTCTCTATCCCCATCAAGTCTCCAAAAAATTTTTGCTTTTACCTAATTTAACCCTTCATTGGTCTACTGTATTCATTCACTTTTTCTAATTACTCAAGTATGCTGATGGGGGCAATTCAGACAACAACAGAAAAGCATAAACAAAGAAGTTGAGGGGTAAACTTCCCATAATCCCTTTGTCCAGAAATACCTGCTGTTAATATTTTGTCATATTTTTGTACACTATCTCCATATTATGTATATGAATTTACATCTTCTTTTTTCTCATGGGTGTCCTGAAATCAGAGCCCAAGATATTATTTGGTACAGGTAGATTATTTTGGAAATATAATTGGTAATTTTATGTCAACTTTGCTGGGCTATGATGTTTAGATATTTGGTCAAACATTACTCTGGATATTTTTAAGAGGGTACTTTTTGGATAATATTAACATGTAGATCAGTGGAATTGAAATAAAGCAGATTGTCCTCCACAATGTAGGTGGACCTCCCCTATCCAATCAGTTCTCAGTAGAACTGAAGACTGACCCCTGCCCCTAAGCAAGAGGAAATTCTGCCAGTACATAGCCTTCACATGTCATCAGCAATATTGGCTGTTCCATGGGACTCCAGTCTGCTGGCTTACCCTGCAGGTTTTGGACTTGTCAGCTTCCATTATCTAGTGAGTCCGTTCCTCAAATTAAATCTCTCTTCATATAAATGTGCACATCCTATTGGTTTTGTTTTTCTGAAGAATCCTGACTAATATAGGAAGTGATCCCAGGAAGCAGGTATAAAGGGGCAGGGTGCATGAGATAGGAAAGGAAAGAGCATCAACATCAGGGTGTTTTATTGAGGGGCTTGCTGCATAGAATGACAACTTCATTCTGCTAGGGCTTCCTGGGTGGTGTCCAGAAAGCCTCCCATCATTCCCTGGCCACATGAAAGGCAGGAGGCTAGAGTATCTATTCATCAGTCCCTGGATCCATCAGCTAAGAGTTGCTCCTAGGATTATTAATAACTCTGCACTTTTAGATTGTGCTTACAGATGAGGTGGGAAGGCTCCTGTCTCTGAGAAAGAATTTGGAGCTGACAGTGGAAAGATATCAGGTCCAATATCCAGGGGAGATGCTGTTAGTGGCAGATGAGTCAGAGCTTGCATGGACGTGTTTGCTGTACTGTAGCTGAAACCAGAGGGGACCTGTTGGGAGGCATCAGATGTATCTATTAACCCACAGTATCAATCACATTGTTCCATATTATTAAAAATGTTTTTAAGTGGATGCACAATACTCACTGAATAGATGTGCCACTTAGGTGGTTTCTAATGTTTTATTCTCCTAAATAATGTTGTTACGAACACCTCTTGTACTCATCTGCTTGGGCTGTCTGGTGGTTTGAACAATAGGAGTTTATCTCACAGTTCCAGAGGCAGGAAGTCCAAGATCAAGGTGTTAGCAGGCTTGGTTTCTCCTGAGGTCTCTCTCCTTGGTTTGCAGATGATCATTTTCTCCCTGAATCTTCACATTGTCTTCCCTGTGTTCATGTCAGTGTACCAATCTCTTTTTATGAGTTAGGGCCCACTCTAATGACTTCATTTTAACTTGACTATATCTTTAAAGATTCTATTTTCAAATACATTATAACATATCAGGAGTTAGGATTTCAACATATGAATTTGTGGGGCATCATTCATCCCACCAATCCCCTACACACACAGATTTGTGTTTTCTATTACTTGCCCATCATACAAGAGCTAGAGCTTTTACTGTCTGTTTCTTCCACTTGACTATGATCAACTCAAGGACAGGAACTGAGTGTGATTTAACCCAGTTTCCCCAGGGCCCAGAAGTGAGCTACTTTTGTGTAGCTTTGTGGACATTAACCATATTAACACTGATGTTGATGGAGCACTTGCCATGTGAAAGATACTTCATGGACTTTCGCTCTCTCTTTTTAATTAAAAGAGTACACTTTATATACCCATAATTAATTGGTTGTCTGTTCATATTGACAACACGTTATGCCGCTTTACCCTTCCCTGTTTATAATATAATTGTCTTAACTATTTCCTCTATGTACATTAAGAACTACATTAGAGGGTGTTAGAATTTTTGCTGCAACCCACAACATAACTCAGACAACCTAAGAGGAGAAGAAAAGTCTAATGTATTCATCCATATTTTTACTCTTTATCTTCTTTTTTTAGGTGATCAGTTCTTTATTTCCTTCTGAAAAATTTTAAAAGTGATATACTTTTAAGCCTAGATCGATTTTTATAGGTTCTTTTTAGTTATACATGACAATAGGATTCATTTTGACATAATTATTAAAGTATGGAATACAATTTGTTCTAATTCAGTCCCCAGTACTTCCCCTTTCCCTCCTTTCCTCCCTCCCCTTGTTCCCTTCCCTCTACTGATCTTTCTGCTATCTATCTGTCTAAAATTAGTGTCTTCTGGATGTGCATGATGGTGATATGCACTGTGGAACATTCATATATGTACATAGGAAAGTTAGGACAGATTCATTTCAAATTCCTTCATTTGAATTATCTTTCCCCCTATCTAGAAGGCATTATTCTCTCTTACTTCATTCAAGGCTTGCCCCTTGTTTTCAGGATTTTGAGATTGTTTTGGCATGGATTTATTTTATTTTGAGATTGTTTTGGCATGGGAATTCTATTAGTTTCTTGAAATTGTTGTTTTCTCTCTTTTGACATATTTGGAAAAATTTCAGTCATTATTTAAGTACTTTTTCAGACCCACAACCTTTGTCTTTCTCATTCCAGGACTTTGATGACATGCATATTGATAATTCCTTATAGTCTCACAGGTTCCTGAGGCTCTGTTCATTTTTTTCCAGTAAATTTTCTCTGTATTTTTCAGATTGAGCAGAATTTTTTATCCTATCTTCAAGTTCACTGATTCTTTCTCTGTGATCTCTGATCTACTATTGAGTCCATCCAGAGAAATGCCATTACTGTTATTGCATTTTTCAGACCTAAAATTTGCATTTGATTATTTTTTATATCTCCCATCTCTTTGCTAAGATTGTTTGTAGTTTTTATTTCAAGAATATTTGTAATTGATTGCTGAAGCATTTTTATGACAGCTGCTTGAAAATTCTTGTTAGATAATTCCAACATCTGATTCATCTTGGTGTTAGTATGTGTTGATCATCTTTTCTCATTCGGGTTGTGATTTTTCTGGTTCTTGGTATGACAAATGATTTTGATTATATCTTGGACATTTTAGGTATTAGGTTGTGAGGCTTTGTATTTTATTTAAATCTTCTGTTATAACAGGCCTTATCTGAAACCATTTGTTGGGGAAAGGAGACTACTGTCTTGTTATTGCTAGGTGGGGTTGGAAGTGCAGGTTCTCCACTTAATCTCTTTTGGCACCAGGGAAGTGGGGTGTGGGTAAGGGAAGCTTATAAGTGCTTGGCAGGCAGAGGTGGGAGTTCGGCTTCTCCACTGAGTTGCCAATAAGACCTTGATTGGTGAAATGGGGTGGGAGAGCTCCTTACAGCACAGCATCTATGACACTGTGAGTAGAGGTGTCCTTAGTGCTCCATGGAATAAAAATCCCAGCTCCCTGTTTGGCCTTCTCTGATGCCACCGTGATGGAGGTAGCCTGGTGAAAGTGGAAGCTTACACTTTCCACTCAGCTTTTGCTGATAAGGAGGGAATGAGGGTCACACTTTGTTCTGTGATGTTTGGCTGAAGTAAAACATTTATTTGCTAAAATATTTCTTACTAAGCTGTCCTTTTCCTGGTCCTTCGCCTAGAGAGAGCAGGATTTTCTTTCTTTCTTCTTTTTTTTTTTTTTTTCATGATCCAAATTTTTAATAACAAACAGTGGTACAGATCATGCATTCTTTTTTAAACTTTCAAGAAATCTTTTTAAACCTTTTTTAATTGTCAATAGACTTTTATTTTATTTATTTATATGTGGTGCTGAGACTCAAACTCAGTGCCTTACACATGCCAGGTAAGTGAGAGCAGGATTTTCTTGGGGCTTATTTTGTCTGTGTCCACTGATGTTTGTTTGTTACTGGCTTTTCCAGAACATAGTCTCTGACATATAAGGTAAAAATAAAAACTCGAGATCTTGTCACTGTGCTGTTCCTTGTGCCCCATGGTCTCTAGCTTGTCTACTTTCCCTAACCTTTCAGAATTTTCTTATATTTGCTTTAAGAAACATACCCCATGCCCAGGTGTTGTAGCTTTATTTTGTGAGAGAAATAGGAAGAAGTAAGTCTCCTCCATCTTGTCCCAGCTGGACTTTACCTTTATAATTCCTCATAACACCCTCATGAGGCAGGTATTAATGTCATCTCTACTCTACAGATGAAATAACTGAGCTGGGGTTGTGGCTCAGTGGTAGAGTGCTCGCCTGGCACATGTAGAGCCCTGGGTTTGATTCTCAGCACCACATTAAAAAAAAATAAAGGTATCCTCTCCCACTACAACTAAAAAATGAATATTTGAAAAAAAAGAAATAACTGAGACCTGGGGAGATCACATAAATACTAAGTGCTAAATTTTGACATAGAACCAAGGACTGTTGACTCCTGGTATAGATGTTTTTTCTATAACATGAAACACATCTCCATATGCCCCATGTTTTCTTGATATCCAACAAAACACTGACAGGACAAAGCAAGAGGATATCAGCTTATCATCAGCCAGCCAAAACAACAGATGCAAAAACAAAAACAAAACAGAACTAGTGGACTTGGTGTCAGAAAAATGGGCCTGGGTTTGGCAGCAGGTGTAGGGTTTCAAATCAGGCAATATTTGTCCTTGGCATGTTGGTTTTCTGGTGGGCAATGCCTCTGCTTCTCCATGTCCTCTGGAGATAGGAAATGAGAATCTCTCTCACACTTACCTTGTGGTTATCATATCTGCTATCTGAATTTAACAATAGATGATCCAAATTTACAAGCCGGAAAAACAGACATGGGCAGACATTTTCAACAGCCAAATGAGTGGCAGAATGTGTGGTCCCTCTCTTTTTCTTTGGTCACTGGTGAGCACATATTGGGCATGGTGAGAAATGCGCAGGGCTGACCTTGGAGTTCACTGTCTCTTTATGTTCTTGGAAACACATGCCCTCTCCTTATCTGATTAGAAGCTGCACTTATGTCACTATTATTGTTTACATATGGAGAAACTGAGGTCCAGAGAAGTGAGGTAAACTTGGTAAAAGTTCTGCAACTCCTAAATGTTTGTGCATCTGGTTCCCTCATGACTGAGAAGCCCCTCAAGGCTTCAGTCCTAAGAGCTTGGCACAGAGGAGAGGCAGAACTTTTTTGTTTTGCTCATATTCCTAGATCAATAATGGATGGGATCCAAATGGAGGCTGGAAGCAACTAGGGAATCCCACCTTGTGCTCTTGTGTAGAAAGCAAGCCTGGGATGCAAGTAGAAGGCAAAGGTGAAGGTGGGGGAGGGGTACTCTAACCAGCTCCTCTGACCTTGAAGCTTGTTGACACCTGCATTCCTACTTCCAGAGAGATTGACAGATAGATGGCCCAAGGCTTGGCATTGGCCAGAAGAAGCATGGATGGAATAGCAGTGGGATTTCTTGCTACCTTCTCCTTAGTGCTTAGGAAATGTTTCCTGTAGATGGGCCTTTAGCAACCATTTTTTCTTGTCCCACTTGATGCCCTTTGAGTGGGACCAAGCTCGTGACTTCATGCTAATTACAAGGTTTCAATTACAGGGCCCCAGACAGTAGCTGAACAGACATATCTCATGTCATATCTTTTTAGAGCCAGCCGAGCTTATATATGTGCTGCTAAATAGAAATATTGTTATCGGATAAGGTTCATAATAAACTGCTGCTTAGTCTGAGCAGGGAGCTGCTCCGGAGACAGGAGGAAGACGATTCATCTGGCTCCTCCACAGTGAGGCTCTGGGTAGGATCCAATAACCTTAGCAATTTGTTGTACATGGACACACACACACACACACACACACACACACACAGAGCAATTCTGTGACATTTTCGTCCATGACTGGGCAGGAATGGAGCTATTTTATAACATTTTAGAATGACTGGTGGGGGGGGGCGGGTTACAGCACTCATTGTATCTCCATGATGGGCAGTGTAGGGCAGAGGATTTAACATCAAACTTGAATAAGTGGAAGAAACAATTATCAAAATTGAAAACAGGTCACTCACAATTATCAAGTCAGAGGGAGAAAAAAAATAAGTAAAATGAAACACTGAGGTAAGGGTCCATCCTCACTGAGTAGCCACTGAGGCTTGCCTGAGCAAGGCAGGTAGCAGGGTTCTTCTTGATGACCAGAGTAAGTCAGGCTCTTCTGTCTGATCATCTGGCCTAAAGCCCATCCATCAGGGCCTGAGCTCTAGAAGCAAGGCCTGGGAGGTGCTGTGTCCCTCTGGGGACTGGCCAGGCTGGCGGAGTAGCATAAGAGACCAAGGTCATCCTCACAGACCACTCCCCCTGCCTCTCTGGGTGTGCAACCTGAGGATGGGGATTAACTGGCTAGGCTTACTGGCTCATGGATTTAGGGAACCCGTGTAATGGGAAGCCTAGGGGCAAGGAGCTGGCTCTGTGAAGATGGCAGGGCCCTGGTGGCCCAAGTTTGCATCACCTTCATTCAGTTTAATATGTAACCTTTGGGCCTGGCAAATTCTGCTAATGCTCATTTAGGTTACCACTCACTGAGTGTATACCACATGCCAGAGCCTGCATAAAAACCCAGAGTCTTGTCAAATCTTCACAACCAACTTGCCAGCATGTTTTTCTGTGACAAATCACCACACACTTGGTGGCCTAAAATAATAGAAATTTCTTCTCTCACAATTCTGGAGGCCAGAAGTTAAAAATCAGTATCACTAACCTGAAATCAAGATGTCAGCAGAGATAGGATCCCTCCAGAGGCTCTAGGGAAAAAAAAAATCTATTCCTTGTTTCTTCCACTTTCTGGTGGCTAATGGTTTTATTTGGATTAATGACTGAATATTTGTGTCCCTCCCCCACCACCAATTCTCATTCTCATGTAGAAATCCTCACCCTCAAGGTGATGGTATTAGGGGCTGAGGCTTTTCTGAAGTGATTAGATCATGGGAGCAGAGTCCCCAGGAATAAAATTAGTGTCCTTATAAAAAGAACACAAGAGAGCTCTTTTGTCCACTTTCTGCCATGTGAAGATACAAAATGTTAGCTACCTGCAATCTGGAAGAGGGCTGTCACCAGAGCCTGACCTTGCTGGCATCTTGATGTTGGACTATCAGCCTCCAGAACTGTGAGACATCCATTTTGTTTAGTAGCCTGTGCTGACCAAGACCCCTGGCTTGTGGCTGCATCACTCCAACTTCTGCCCCATGGTCACGTCACTTCTCTGCATGTGTTTATTGTTTTTCTAAGGACCCCTGTAATTGTATTTATGGCCCATCTGGACAATCCAGGGTAATCTCCCTAACTCAAGATCCTAAAATTAATCTTTTTTTTTTCATATAAGGTAATGTTCACAGGTGCTGGGAATTAAAGCCTGATATCTTTTGGGGGACATTTTTCAGCCTACTACACAGGGGCTCTTGCTAGTTATCCTGGAGGATAAGGTGGGGAAGAGCTTCCAAGTAGAAGCATGCTGGAACTTTGAACAGCTAGGTATTGCTTGAGTGCAGGGGTTCACTCAGGGATGTGGTGAGAGAGTGATGTGCTCTGAAGTCAGGGTCCATGTAAGATTTTTCTGTATGCCTCCCACCAAAAAGCCCAGCCTAGACTCAGATGGGAGGAAAGATGGTGGATAAATGTGCAAATGGAGAGCTGATGGGACCCATGAACACACCTTGAATCCTTCTGCTCATTCATCTTCATTTCCCCAGATCAAGAAGGCTGCATTATTGCCTGGTCACTTTTGCCCTCTGTGCTGCATTCTCATGGGTTCTGCTTGTTAATTCTGATTCTGAGCCAAAATGCTTTCAGAAAGCAGTCACCAGTCTCCACAACTCTACTCACCAAAACAGTAAAGATGAAGTCAAATGTTGACTGGGGGGCTACACTCCCTCCTGCCCCTCCCCGGGGCCACAGGACACAGGGCCAGCTTCCCAGACACTTGTCTCTCTCCCTTCCTCCTTCTCTTCCTCCGTAAGACAAGGCCCCAGTGCCTCCTCCAATAGAGAAGGCTGGCAGCCAGGGGAGTAAGGGCCCTAAGTCTTTTGCATTTCACTTCAATGTGGTTGCAGTCCTGGAGGGGAGCTGAATTCCAGTTTTTCTTTTCTCCAAGAGCATGTGCAGGTGAACCCTGGCCACCTCTATTCAAATTCAAATTCAATGGCAATACTGTCATTCTCACTTGCTTAATTCTATTTACACTCTCCTTTGGTCAGAGGAGCTGAGGTGATCTGTCTCTCTTGCTGGCAGAATCTGCTTCTGAAGGGATTTCTGTGTTTTGAAAATCTCCTGCTTCCTGAATCCATTATCCCTCAGCTGCTCCCAGATAACACTTGCCTATCAGTTCCACCTTGCGGATCTGAGCCTGAACCAAAGGAGATACACAGGAGACTGTTTCAGAGATTGTGATTCTCCCCATCAGGGAGAATATCATGCCTTATTCTTAAAAGCAAGCATGGGTGGCAGACATGGCTAAAGAACACAGGCTCTAGAGCCACACAGATAGATGCTTGACTCAGCTGTTTCCAGGCTTGCTGTGTGACTTAAGGCAAGTCACATACCCTCTCTGTTGGTCTATAGGCCAAACTGGACCTAGGACGTGAAGGGCTTCTTGCAGATCAAAAAGCAGATTGACCTTAGGGTTTTCAAAAATGTCTGTGCAGCTCACTGTCCCTTACTCCACCCATAACACACACACACACACACTTAAGAAGCTCTCCAACTGCCATAAAGAATGTTTTCAGGCCTTCAGGGTGTTTGGACTTGTATTCTGTGACAGGTGCAGAGAGCTGGGTTCTAATTGGAGGGTACATTCCACTGGGTGAGGTCTGAAGTGGGCCACAGGGGATTTTTGTCTTAATATACCAGGACATGGCAAAGTGCTAGATATGGGCAGAGAGTTTTGGGTGTTTTTCCACTTGCTTTTGAAGGCCAAGAGCAAGTGAATCCTGCAAAAACACTTGAGTCAACACAAGAGGGATGTAGAAACACCAAGAAAGGCCCAAATGGTGGTACAGTAGGTCAAGAACCCCCATCCAAATATCCATAGAACCTATTGAATATCATCTTCTGGGGCAACAAAGGGCTCTGTAGATCACATTAGGAATTATGAGATGTGAGATTACCCTGAATTATCTGGGGGGGGGCTCCAAAAGTAATCACAAGTGTCTTCATGAGAAAGAAGCAAAAGCAGAATTGTCACAGGCACACAGAGAAGGCAAAGTGAAGATAGAGACAGAGGTTCCAGTGACGCAGTTAAAAGCCAAGAAATGCCAGCAGCCACCAACGAATGGAAGAAGCAAAGAGCAGAATGGTCCCCTAGAGCCTGCAGAGGGAGTGCTGTCCTGACAACACCTGCAATTTAACCTAATGGTGCTCATTTTGGACTTTAGCCTCAGAACTGTGAAAGAATACATCTCTATTGTTTTAAGTCACTTACTTTATGGTATTTTGTTGCAGTAGCCCTAGCATGGGTGGACTGATGTGAATACCCTACTTTGGGAGAATGAGGGAAGATCATAAACTGTCCACACTAGGAGGACCCATGCCAATATTCTGCATTAGACCTCTTGATGGGGAAGTTTGAACAGAGAAGAAGGCCATGTCTCCAAGGTCCACAATGGGGCAGGCAGGGGTAGAGCCTGCATGCTTTTATCTATTTTTTCTTTCTAGTGCTGAGGATCAAACCCAGGGTCTCCTAAAGTGCATAAAGTGCGCTCTATATGGAGACCCAAGCCCAGTCCTGTTCTTTTTTTAAAAAATATTATTAGTTGTAGGTGGACACAATATCTTTATTTATTTATTTTTTATGCGGTGCTGAGGATCAAACCCAGTGCCTCATACATACGAGGTGAGCGCTATACCGTTGAGCTATAATCCCAGTCCCAGCCCTGTTCTTTACAAGACATTTGGCTTCCTGCCTTCTCATTATCTTATTGGCTCCTCTCCTCAGGGCACTTCCCTCTACCTGTGGCTTCCCCAGCAGCAGTCTTTACTAGAGGGAAATGCCTCTCTAGTTTCTGTCTTCCTGAGGGGAGTGTCAGGGCCATAAGGCTGTTCAGGCCCCTGATTTAGTCCTCTAGCTTCCTCTGCACAGGACAGGATCCCTCACTCTCCCAGTGCACACGCTTCTGCCTGACTTCCCCTTGCCTGGCTCCTCAGCCCTGCATATCCTGCTCCTATATATAATTTTTTTTTCTTGATAGCTGTTGCTTTTTCACCAGAAATCTTCATTATTATCTGCACTAACAGAAAAGCTTGCTTCTGTCTACAGTTCCCAGCCAGACCAATGCCAGACTGCCATTTTGTAGGCTGTTGTGTTGGTGGATACTCTCTCTCTGCCCCTTCACTGCATTGCTGCACACTAGATAGCATTCAGCAGGCTACAGAGCAGAGTGTTGTTCAGCCAACTGTTGGCCACTGGGGAGACTAAGGCCAATCTCACTAATATACTGCCAAAGACCACTGTCCCCAAGGCCATCACCATACAAGTGCCATACCAGCCAGCCAGGAAGAGTTGGAAAGGGTGCTGCTATTCATTTAAAAATAAAAGCCATTTCCTAAGAGAAATGCCAGCTGTCTTGTGAAAGATCAACACTATATTTCTGGATTTTCATGGGTAAATTTCTAGAAAAAAAAAAAAGCACAGACTCTGAATAATAAAGGTGACCTTCTTCATATCCTCATGCCCAAATGAACTCTGACTGATCCTTTGGAATTTTCAGGTAAAGTTCCTATATATTAAAAAGACACACAGTTGTTCACTGTTGTCTGACACCAAGCTACTCCACAGATGCCAGCAGCTGTCAGAAAGACCCTCTCACTTCCTTCATTTCACAGGGAGGCCTGAACCACAGAGAGGTGAGGTTACTTCCCAAGGTGACCCACAGTGTGTGTGTGTGTGTGTGTGTGTGTGTTTCTTTATCTCCTCCTCCTCTTCCTCCTTCCTCCTCCTCCTCCTCCTCCTCCTCCTCCTCCTCCTCT